>NW_021822690.1:378294-429655 GCF_901001165.1 Salmo trutta
ATGGATAAACAAGCGTACAGTCAATAACACAATAGAAAAAAAGAAAGTCTATACAGTGTGTGCAAATGGCATGAGGAGGTACGGCAAAAAATAGGCCATAGTAGCGAAGTAATTACAATTTAGCAAATTAATACTGGAGTGATAGATGAGCAGATGATGATGTGCAAGTAAAAATACTGGTGTGCAAAAGAGCAGAAAGTAAATTAAAACAATATGTGGATGAGGTAGGTAGATTGGGTGGGCTATTTACAGATGGGCTATGTACAGCTGCAGCGATCGGTTAGCTGCTCAGATAGCTGATGTTTAAAGTTAGTGAGGGAAATATGTCTCCAGCTTCAGCAATTTTTGCAATTCGTTCCAGTCATTGGCAGCAGAGAACTGGAAGGAAAGGCGGCCAAAGGAGGTGTTGGCTATGGGGATGACCAGTGAGGTATACCTGCTGGAGCGCGTGCTACGGGTGGGTGTTGTTATCGTGACCAGTGAGCTGAGATAAGGCGGAACTTTACCTAGGATAGACTTATAGATGACCTGGAGCCAGTGGGTCTGGTGACGAATAGGTAGCGAGGGCCAGCCGACTAGAGCATACAGGTCGAAGTGGTCATATCAATACAATTTACCTTTTCTTTACACTGTTCTAATGAATGTACATTTCCATAATATCAGCTATCTTCCATAAACGTGGAACAAGGATTGAACCCATGTGCTTCAGTTTACAGAAACAGATGATTTAGCATATCTATTTCCTTCTTAGAATGTCAACATTCTGGAAAGTGGGAGTTGTGCAAAAGATAATTTAACAACTAAATACACTCAACAGAGAATTGGTGATTAACGTTGGACCGCATACATGTAAAGTACTGGCTCTACCATAGAGATACATCCCCTTACTATAATAGCTGTGTTGCAATATTGATACACCTTGCTTTTTCTGCAAAGTCCTCCAGTAAAAGCACAGGTCCATGATATCAGATGTCTTTCATACAGGCATGGACAGGACTTGAACCCATGATCTTCGGTTTACAAGACCTACGCCTTACCACTTGGCCACCATGCCACTCTACTCTAAAAATTATACATCAACATTCTGGAAAGTAGTAGTTGTGTAAATGTGAATTTGGCACACAAATAAACTCAGTGGAGAATCTTGGGATTGAACCGAGGACCTCATACATATTTTGCATGCACTCCCCCTCTGAGCTTCCATCCCATTTCATTTGCAGATAAAATGCAATATCAATACAATGTACTTTTATATACACCACTCCATTGAAACTACAATGAAATGATAGCAGCAATTCTTAAACCAGGTACAGACTGGGATCGAACCCATGAACTTCAGTTTTTGAAAATGACGCCATAAAAGTTGGCAACAATGCCACTTCTGTTCTAAAAATTTACAAACAGGGATTGAACGCATGTTCTTCAGATTACAAAACCAAATTATTTAGCACATCTCTGTTTCCTGCTTAAAATTTCAACATTCTGTAAAGTAGGAGTTGGGTCAATGCAATAATTTTAAATGGAGAAGCTGGGGAGTGAACCCAGGACTTCATACATGCAAAGCATGCGCTCTACCACTGAGCTACATCCCCTTCCTTGGGAAGAAAGAAACGTTTCTATTTTACATTTTATTTCATCTTAATTTAACCAGGTAAGCTAGTGGAGAACAAGTTCTCATTTAGAACTGCGACCTGGCCAAGATAAAGCAAAGCAGTGCGACACAAACAACAACACAGAGTTACAAATGGAATAAACAAGCGTACAGTCAATAACACAATAGAAAAAAAGAAAGTCTATATACAGTGTGTGCAAATGGCATGAGGAGGTACGGCAAAAAATAGGCCATAGTAGCGAAGTAATTACAATTTAGCAAATTAACACTGGAGTGATAGATGAGCAGATGATGATGTGCAAGTAAAAATACTGGTGTGCAAAAGAGCAGAAAGTAAATAAAAACAATATGTGGATGAGGTAGGTAGATTGGGTGGGCTATTTACAGATGGGCTATGTACAGCTGCAGCGATCGGTTAGCTGCTCAGATAGCTGATGTTTAAAGTTAGTGAGGGAAATATAAGTCTCCAGCTTCAGCGATTTTTGCAATTCGTTCCAGTCATTGGCAGCAGAGAACTGGAAGGAAAGGCGGCCAAAGGAGGTGTTGGCATTGGGGATGACCAGTGAGATATACCTGCTGGAGCGCGTGCTACGGGTGGGTGTTGTTATCGTGACCAGTGAGCTGAGATAAGGCGGAACTTTACCTAGGATAGACTTATAGATGACCTGGAGCCAGTGGGTCTGGTGACGAATAGGTAGCAAGGGCCAGCCGACTAGAGCATACAGGTCGCAGTGGTCATATCAATACAATTTACCTTTTCTTTACACTGTTCTAATGAATGTACATTTCCATAATATCAGCTATCTTCCATAAACGTGGAACAAGGATGGAACCCATGTGCTTCAGTTTACAGAAACAGATGATTTAGCATATCTATTTCCTTCTTAGAATGTCAACATTCTGGAAAGTGGGAGTTGTGCAAAAGATAATTTAACAACTAAATACAATCAACAGAGAAGTTGGGGATTAACGTTGGACCGCATACATGTAAAGTACTGGCTCTGCCATAGAGATACATCCCCTTACTATAATAGCTGTGTTGCAGTATTGATACAACTTGCTTTTTCTGCAAAGTCCTCCAATAAAAGCAAAGGTCCATGATATCAGATGTCTTTCATAAAGGCACGGACGGGACTTGAACCCATGATCTTCGGTTTACGAGACCGACGCCTTACCACTTGGCCACCATGCCACTTTACTCTACAAATTGTACATCAACATTCTGGAAAGTAGTAGTTGTGTAAATGTGAATTTGGCACACAAATAAACTCAGTGGAGAATCTTGGGATTGAACTGAGGACCTCATACATATCTTGCATGCACTCCCCCTCTGAGCTTCCATCCCATTTCATTTGCAGATAAAATGCAATATCAATACAATGTACTTTTTATATACACCACTCCATTGAAACTACAATGAAATGATAGCAGCAATTCTTAAACCAGGTACAGACTGGGATCGAACCCATGAACTTCAGTTTTTGAAAATGACGCCATAAAAGTTGGCAACAATGCCACTTCTGTTCTAAAAATTTACAAACAGGGATTGAACGCTTGGGATTGAACGCATGTTCTTCAGATTACAAGACCAAATTATTTAGCACATCTCTGTTTCCTGCTTAAAATTTCAACATTCTGTAAAGTAGGAGTTGGGTCAATGCAATAATTTTAAATGGAGAAGCTGGGGATTGAACCCAGGACTTCATACATGCAAAGCATGCGCTCTACCACTGAGCTACATCCCCTTCCTGGGGAAGAAAGAAACGTTTCTTTTTAAAATTTTATTTCATCTTAATTTAACCAGGTAAGCTAGTGGAGAACAAGTTCTCATTTAGAACTGCGACTTGGCCAAGATAAAGCAAAGCAGTGCGACACAAACAACAACACAGAGTTACAAATGGAATAAACAAGCGTACAGTCAATAACACAATAGAAAAAAAGAAAGTCTATATACAGTGTGTGCAAATGGCATGAGGAGGTACGGCAAAAAATAGGCCATAGTAGCGAAGTAATTACAATTTAGCAAATTAATACTGGAGTGATAGATGAGCAGATGATGATGTGCAAGTAAAAATACTGGTGTGCAAAAGAGCAGAAAGTAAATAAAAACAATATGTGGATGAGGTAGGTAGATTGGGTGGGCTATTTACAGATGGGCTATGTACAGCTGCAGCGATCGGTTAGCTGCTCAGATAGCTGATGTTTAAAGTTAGTGAGGGAAATATGTCTCCAGCTTCAGCAATTTTTGCAATTCGTTCCAGTCATTGGCAGCAGAGAACTGGAAGGAAAGGCGGCCAAAGGAGCTGTTGGCTATGGGGATGACCAGTGAGATATACCTGCTGGAGCGCGTGCTACGGGTGGGTGTTGTTATCGTGACCAGTGAGCTGAGATAAGGCGGAACTTTACCTAGGATAGACTTATAGATGACCTGGAGCCAGTGGGTCTGGTGACGAATAGGTAGCGAGGGCCAGCCGACTAGAGCATACAGGTCGAAGTGGTCATATCAATACAATTTACCTTTTCTTTACACTGTTCTAATGAATGTACATTTCCATAATATCAGCTATCTTCCATAAACGTGGAACAAGGATTGAACCCACGTGCTTCAGTTTACAGAAACAGATGATTTAGCATATCTATTTCCTTCTTAGAATGTCAACATTCTGGAAAGTGGGAGTTGTGCAAAAGATAATTTAACAACTAAATACACTCAACAGAGAATTGGTGATTAACGTTGGACCGCATACATGTAAAGTACTGGCTCTACCATAGAGATACATCCCCTTACTATAATAGCTGTGTTGCAATATTGATACACCTTGCTTTTTCTGCAAAGTCCTCCAGTAAAAGCACAGGTCCATGATATCAGATGTCTTTCATACAGGCACGGACAGGACTTGAACCTATGATCTTCGGTTTACAAGACCTACGCCTTACCACTTGGCCACCATGCTACTCTACTCTAAAAATTATACATCAACATTCTGGAAAGTAGTAGTTGTGTAAATGTGAATTTGGCACACAAATAAACTCAGTGGAGAATCTTGGGATTGAACCGAGGACGTCATACATATTTTGCATGCACTCCCCTCTGAGCTTCCATCCCATTTCATTTGCAGATAAAATGCAATATCAATACAATGTACTTTTTATATGCACCACTCCATTGAAACTACAATGAAATGATAGCAGCAATTCTTAAACCAGGTACAGACTGGGATCGAACCCATGAACTTCAGTTTTTGAAAATGACGCCATAAAAGTTGGCAACAATGCCACTTCTGTTCTAAAAATTTACAAACAGGGATTGAACGCTTGGGATTGAACGCATGTTCTTCAGATTACAAGACCAAATTATTTAGCACATCTCTGTTTCCTGCTTAAAATTTCAACATTCTGTAAAGTAGGAGTTGGGTCAATGCAATAATTTTAAATGGAGAAGCTGGGGATTGAACCCAGGACCTCATACATGCAAAGCATGCGCTCTACCACTGAGCTTCATCCCCTTTCTGGAAAAGAGTTTTATTTTCTTTTTTTAAATTTTCTTTCATCTTTATTTAACCAGGTAAGCTAGTGGAGAACAAGTTCTCATTTAGAACTGCGACCTGGCCAAGATAAAGCAAAGCAGTGCGACACAAACAACAACACAGTGTTACAAATGGAATAAACAAGCGTACAGTCAATAACGCAATAGAAAAAAAAGTCTATATACAGTGTGTGCAAATGGCATGAGGAGGTACGGCAATAAATAGGCCAAAAGTAGCGAAGTAATTACATTTTAGCAAATTAACACTGGAGTGATAGATGAGCAGATGATGATGTGCAAGTAGAAATTCTGGTGTGCAAAAGAGCAGAAAGTAAATAAAAACAATATGTGAATGAGATAGGCAGATTGGGTGGGCTATTTACAGATGGGCTATGTACAGCTGCAGCGATCGGTTAGCTGCTCAGATAGCTGATGTTTAAAGTTAGTGAGGAAAATATAAGTCTCCAGCTTCAGCGATTTTTGCAATTCGTTCCAGTCATTGGCAGCAGAGAACTGGAAGGAAAGGCGGCCAAAGGAGGTGTTGGCTTTGGGGATGACCAGTGAGAAATACCTGCTGGAGCGTGTGCTACGGGTGGGTGTTGTTATCGTGACCAGTGAGCTGAGATAAGGCGGAGCTTTACCTAGCATAGACTTATAGATGACCTGGAGCCAGTGGGTCTGGTGACGAATAGGTAGCGAGGGCCAGCCGACTAGAGCATACAGGTCGCAGTGGTCATATCAATACAATTTACCTTTTCTTTACTCTGTTCTAATGAATGTACATTTCCATAATATCAGCTATCTTACATAAACGTGGAACAAGGATTGAACCCATGTGCTTCAGTTTACAGAAACAGATGATTTAGCATATCTATTTCCTTCTTAGAATGTCAACATTCTGGAAAGTGGGAGTTGTGCAAAAGATAATTTAACAACTAAATACACTCAACAGAGAAGTTGGGGATTAACGTTGGACCGCATACATGTAAAGTACTGGCTCTACCATAGAGATACATCCCCTTACTATAATAGCTGTGTTGCAATATTGATACAACTTGCTTTTTCTGGAAAGTCCTCAAATAAAAGCACAGGTCCATGATATCAGATGTCCTAAATACAGGCACAGACAGGACTTGAACCCATGATCTTTGGTTTACGAGACCGACGCCTTACCACTTGGCCACCACGCCACTCTACTCTACAAATTATACATCAACATTCTGGAAAGTAGTAGTTGTGTAAATGTGAATTTGGCACACAAATAAACTCAGTGGAGAATCTAGGGATTGAACCGAGGACCTCATACATATTTTGCATGCACTCCCCCTCTGAGCTTCCATCCCATTTCATTTGCAGATAAAATGCAATATCAATACAATGTACTTTTTATATACACCCCTCCATTGAAACTACAATGAAATGATAGCAGCAATTCTTAAACCAGGTATATACTGGGATCGAACCCATGAACTTCAGTTTTTGAAAATGACGCCATAAAAGTTGACAACAATGCCTCTTCTGTTCTATAAATGTACAAACAGGGATTGAACGCATGTTCTTCAGATTACAAGACCAAATTATTTAGCACATCTCTGTTTCCTGCTTAAAATTTCAACATTCTGTAAAGTAGGAGTTGGGTCAATGCAATAATTTTAACTGGAGAAGCTGGGGATTGAACCCAGGACCTCATACATGCAAAGCATGCGCTCTACCACTGAGCTACATCCCCTTTCTGGCAAAGAAAAAAATGTTCCTTTTTTTAATTTTATTTCATCTTTATTTAACCAGGTAAGCTAGTGGAGAACAAGTTCTCATTTAGAACTGCGACTTGGCCAAGATAAAGCAAAGCAGTGCGACACAAACAACAACACAGAGTTACAAATGGAATAAACAAGCGTACAGTCAATAACACAATAGAAAAAAAGAAAGTCTATATACAGTGTGTGCAAATGGCATGAGGAGGTACGGCAAAAAATAGGCCATAGTAGCGAAGTGATTACAATTTAGCAAATTAATACTGGAGTGATAGATGAGCAGATGATGATGTGCAAGTAGAAATACTGGTGTGCAAAAGAGCAGAAAGTAAATAAAAACAATATGTGGATGAGGTAGGTAGATTGGGTGGGCTATTTACAGATGGGCTATGTACAGCTGCAGCGATCGGTTAGCTGCTCAGATAGCTGATGTTTAAAGTTAGTGAGGGAAATATAAGTCTCCAGCTTCAGCGATTTTTGCAATTCGTTCCAGTCATTGGCAGCAGAGAACTGGAAGGAAAGGCGGCCAAAAGAGGTGTTGTCTTTGGGGATGACCAGTGAGATATACCTGCTGTAGCGCGTGCTACGGGTCGGTGTTGTTATCGTGACCAGTGAGCTGAGATAAGGCGGAACTTTACCTAGCATAGACTTATAGATGACCTGGAGCCAGTGGGTCTGGTGACGAATAGGTAGCGAGGGCCAGGCGACTAGAGCATACAGGTCGCAGTGTTCATATCAATTCAATTTACCTTTTCTTTACACTGTTCTAATGAATGTACATTTCCATAATATCAGCTATCTTCCATAAACTTGGAACAAGGATTGAACCAATGTGCTTCAGTTTACAGAAACAGATGATTTAGCATATCTATTTCCTTCTTAGAATGTCAACATTCTGGAAAGTGGGAGTTGTGCAAAAGATAATTTAACAACTAAATACAATCAACAGAGAAGTTGGGGATTAACGTTGGACCGCATACATGTAAAGTACTGGATCTACCATAGAGATACATCCCCTTACTATAATAGCTGTGTTGCAATATTGATACACCTTGCTTTTTCTGGAAAGTCCTCCAATAAGAGCACAGGTCCATGATATCAGATGTCCTTCATAAAGGCACGGACGGGATTTGAACCCATGATCTTCGGTTTACAAGACCGACGCCTTACCACTTGGCCACCATGCCACTCTACTCTACAAATTATACATAAACATTCTGGAAAGTAGTAGTTGTGTAAATGTGAATTTGGCACACAAATAAACTCAGTGGAGAATCTTGGGATTGAACCGAGGACCTCGTACATATTTTGCATGCACTCCCCCTCTGAGCTTCCATCCCATTTCATTTGCAGATAAAATGCAATATCAATACAATGTACTTTTTATATACACCACTCCATTGAAACTACAATGAAATAATTGCAGCAATTCATAAACCAGGTACAGACTGGGATCGAATCCATGAACATCAGTTTTTGAAAATGACACCATACAAGTTGGCAACAATGCCACTTCTGTTCTATAAATGTAGGAACAGGGATTGAACGCATGTTCTTCAGATTACAAAACCAAATAATTTAGCACATCTCTATTTCCTGCTTAAAATTTCAACATTCTGTAAAGTAGGAGTTGGGTCAATGCAATAATTTTAAATGGAGAAGCTGGGGATTGAACCCAGGACCTCATACATGCGAAGCATGCGCTCTACCACTGAGCTACATCCCCTTTCTAGGAAAGAATAAAATGTTTATTTTTTTATTTTATTTCATCTTTATTTAACCAGGTAAGCTAGTGGAGAACAAGTTCTCCTTTAGAACTGCGACCTGGCCAAGATAAAGCAAAGCAGTGCGACACAAACAACAACACAGAGTTACAAATGGAATAAACAAGCGTACAGTCAATAACACACTAGAAAAAAAGAAAGTCTATATACAGTGTGTGCAAATGGCATGAGGAGGTACGGCAAAAAATAGGCCATAGTAGCGAAGTAATTACAATTTAGCAAATTAACTCTGGAGTGATAGATGAGCAGATGATGATGTGCAAGTAAAAATACTGGTGTGCAAAAGAGCAGAAAGTAAATAAAAACAATATGTGGATGAGGTAGGTAGATTGGGTGGGCTATTTACAGATGGGCTATGTACAGCTGCAGCGATCGGTTAGCTGCTCAGATAGCTGATGTTTAAAGTTAGTGAGGGATATATAAGTCTCCAGCTTCAGCGATTTTTGCAATGCGTTCCAGTCATTGGCAGCAGAGAACTGGAAGGAAAGGCGGCCAAAGGAGGTGTTGGCTTTGGGGATGACCAGTGAGATATACCTGCTGTAGCGCGTGCTACGGGTGGGTGTTGTTATCGTGACCAGTGAGCTGAGATAAGGAAGAGCTTTACCTAGCATAGACTTATAGATGACCTGGAGCCAGTGGGTCTGTGATGAATAGGTAGCGAGGGCCAGCCGACTAGAGCATACAGGTCGCAGTGTTCATATCAATACAATTTACCTTTTCTTTACACTGTTCTAATGAATGTACATTTCCATAATATCAGCTATCTTCCATAAACGTCGAACAAGGATTGAACCCATGTGCTTCAGTTTACAGAAACAGATGATTTAGCATATATATTTCCTTCTTAGAATGTCAACATTCTGGAAAGTGGGAGTTGTGCAAAAGATAATTTAACAACTAAATACAATCAACAGAGAAGTTGGGGATTAACGTTGGACCGCATACATGTAAAGTACTGGATCTACCATAGAGATACATCCCCTTACTATAATAGCTGTGTTGCAATATTGATACAACTTGCTTTTTCTGCAAAGTCCTCCAATAAAAGCACAGGTCCATGATATCAAATGTCTTTCATACAGGCACGGACGGGATTTGAACCCATGATCTTCGGTTTACAAGACCGACAACTTACCACTTGGCCACCATGCCACTCTACTCTACATATTATACATCAACATTCTGGAAAGTAGTAGTTGTGTAAATGTGAATTTGGCACACAAATAGACTCAGTGGAGAATCTTCGGATTGGGTTAACATTTCCCCTTTTCCTTGAATGTCTCAGCTTGTCCTATTCAAACACATTTATAGAATTAGTATGATAATCACTCAGTTATATATTGGGTGGTGGTGCTGGGTGCTGTGTGGTGGTGCTGAGTGGTGGGTGGTGGGTGGTTGGTACTGAGTGGTGGGTGGTTGGTACTGAGTGGTGGGTGGTGGGTGGTTGGTACTGAGTGGTGGGTGGTGGGTGGTGGTGCTGGGTGGTGGGTGGTGAGGGTGCTTGGTAATGAGGGTTCTGAGTGTGCTGGGTGGTAGGTGTTGGGGTGGTGGGTGCTGGGTGCTGGGTGTGGGTGGTATGTGTGGAGGTGCTGGGTAATGGGTAGTGAGTTGTGGTGCTGGTTGCTGGGTGTTGGGTATGGAGGGTGCTGGGTATTGAGGGTTCTGAGGGTACTAAGTGTGCTGGGCTGTAGGTGTAGGGTTGCTGGGTGGTGGGTGGTGGGTGGTGGACGTTGGGGTACTGAGGTGCTGATGCTGGAGTGCTGGGTGCTGGGTTGTGGTGCTGCTTAGTGGGTGCCTGGAGCTGGTTAGTGGGTGCTGGGTGTTGGGTGCTGGGTGTTGGGTGCTGGGTGTTGGTTGCTGGGGGCTGGGGTACTGGGTGCTGGGTTCCTGGGTAGTGGGTGCGGGGTGGTGGGTGCTGGGTGGTGGGTTATGGGTGCTAGGTGGTGGGTTATGGGTGCTGGGTTGTGGGTGCTGGGTGCTGGGTTGTGAGTGCTTGGTGTTGGGTTGTGGGTGCTGGGTGGTGGGTTGTGGGTGCATGGTGGTGGGTGGTGGGTGCTGGGTGCTGGGTGGTGTGTACTGGGTGGTGGTGGTGGGTGGTGGTGGGTGCTTGGTGGTGGATGGTGGGTGCTGGGTACTGGGTACTGGATGCTGGGTAGTGGGTTGTGGTGCTGGTTCGTGTGTGCTGGTTCCTGGGTCCTGGGTGGTTGGTACTGAGTGGTGGGTGCTGGGTGGTGGTGCTGGGTGGTAGGTGGTGGGTGGTGGTGCTGGGTGGTGGGTGGTGGGTGGTGGTACTGAGTGGTGTGTGCTGGGTGGTAGGTGGTGGGTGGTGGTGCTGGGTGGTGGGTGGTGGGTGCTGGGTACTGGATGGTGGGTAGTGGGTTGTGGTACTGGTTCGTGGGTGCTGGTTGCTGGGGTGCTGGGTAATGAGGGTTCTGAGGGTACTGAGTGTGCTGGGTGGTAGGTGTTGGGGTGGTGGGTGGTGGGTATTGAGGGTTCTGAGGGTTCTGAGGGTACTAAGTGTGCTGGGCTGTAGGTGTAGGGGTGCTGGGTGCTGGGTGGTGGACGTTGGGGTACTGAGGTGCTGATGCTGGAGTGCTGGGTGCTGAGTTGTGGTGCTGGTTAGTGGGTGCCTGGTGCTGGTTAGTGGGTGCTGGGTGTTGGGTGCTGGGTGTTGGGTGCTGGGTGTTGGGTGTTGGTTGCTGGGTGCTGGGGTACTGGGTGCTGGGGTCCTGGGTAGTGGGTGCGGGGTGGTGGGTGCTTGGTGGTGGGTGCTGGGTGGTGGGTTATGGGTGCTTGGTGGTGGGTTATGGGTGCTGGGTTGTGGGTGCTGGGTGGAGGGTGGTGGGTGCTGGGGTGCTGGGTAATGAGGGTTCTGAGGGTACTGAGTGTGCTGGGTGGTAGGTGTTGGGTGGAGGTGCTGGGTAGTGAGTTGTGGTGCTGGTTGCTGGGTGCTGGGTGTGGGTGGTATGTGTGGAGGTGCTTGGTGCTGGGTAGTGAGTTGTGGTGCTGGTTGCTGGGTGCTGGGTGTGGGTGGTATGTGTGGAGGTGCTTGGTGCTGGGTAGTGAGTTGTGGTGCTGGTTGCTGGGTGCTGGGTGTGGGTGGTATGTGTGGAGGTGCTTGGTGCTGGGTAGTGAGTTGTGGTGCTGGTTGCTGGGTGCTGGGTGTGGGTGGTATGTGTGGAGGTGCTTGGTGCTGGGTAGTGAGTTGTGGTGCTGGTTGCTGGGTGCTGGGTGTGGGTGGTATGTGTGGAGGTGCTTGGTGCTGGGTAGTGAGTTGTGGTGCTGGTTGCTGGGTGCTGGGTGTGGGTGGTATGTGTGGAGGTGCTTGGTGCTGGGTAGTGAGTTGTGGTGCTGGTTGCTGGGTGCTGGGTGTGGGTGGTATGTGTGGAGGTGCTTGGTGCTGGGTAGTGAGTTGTGGTGCTGGTTGCTGGGTGCTGGGTGTGGGTGGTATGTGTGGAGGTGCTTGGTGCTGGGTAGTGAGTTGTGGTGCTGGTTGCTGGGTGCTGGGTGTGGGTGGTATGTGTGGAGGTGCTTGGTGCTGGGTAGTGAGTTGTGGTGCTGGTTGCTGGGTGCTGGGTGTGGGTGGTATGTGTGGAGGTGCTTGGTGCTGGGTAGTGAGTTGTGGTGCTGGTTGCTGGGTGCTGGGTGTGGGTGGTATGTGTGGAGGTGCTTGGTGCTGGGTAGTGAGTTGTGGTGCTGGTTGCTGGGTGCTGGGTGTGGGTGGTATGTGTGGAGGTGCTTGGTGCTGGGTAGTGAGTTGTGGTGCTGGTTGCTGGGTGCTGCGTATTGAGGGTTCTGAGGGTACTGAGGGTACTAAGTGTGCTGGGTGGTGGGTTGTGGTGCTGCATAGTGGGTGTTGGGTTTTGGTGTTGGGTGCTGGGTGTTGGGTGCTGGTTGCTGGGGTACTGGGTGCTGGGTGCTGGGGTGCTTGGTGGTGGGTGCTTGGTGGTGGGTTATGGGTGCTGGGTGGTGGGTTGTGGGTGCTGGGTGCTGGGTTGTGGGTGCTTGGTGGTGGGTGCTTGGTGGTGGGTGCTGGGTTGTGGGTGCTGGGTGCTGGGTGCTTGGTTGTGGGTGCTTGGTGGTGGGTTGTTTGTGCTTGGTGGTGGGTGCTGGGTTGTGGGTGCTGGGTTGTGGGTGCTTGGTGGTGGGTTGTGGGTGCTTGGTGGTGGGTTGTGGGTGCTGGGTGGTGGGTTGTGGGTGCTTGGTTGGGTGGTGGGTTGTGGGTGCTTGGTGGTGGGTGCTGGGTGGTGGGTGCTTGGTGGTGGGTGCTTGGTGGTGGGTGGTGGGTGCTGGGTGGTGGGTGCTGGGTGGTGGGTTGTGGGTGCTGGGTGGTGAGTACTGGGTTGTGGTGCTGGGTCCTGGGGGTGCTGGGTAATGAGTGTTCTAAAGGTACTGAGTGTGCTGAGTGGTGGGTGTTGGGTGCTGGCTCCACTAGGGCCCTCTCAGCCAGCCATCTCCACTAGGGCCCTCTCAGCCAGCCATCTCCACTAGGGCCCTCTCAGCCAGCCGTCTCCACTAGGGCCCTCTCAGCCAGCCGTCTCCACTAGGGCCCTCTCAGCCAGCCATCTCCACTAGGGCCCTCTCAGCCAGCCATCTCCACTAGGGCCCTCTCAGCCAGCCATCTCCACTAGGGCCCTCTCAGCCAGCCATCTCCACTAGGGCCCTCTCAGCCAGCCATCTCCACTAGGGCCCTCTCAGCCAGCCGTCTCCACTAGGGCCCTCTCAGCCAGCCGTCTCCACTAGGGCCCTCTCAGCCAGTCGTCCCCACTAGGGCCCTCTCAGCCAGCCGTCTCCACTAGGGCCCTCTCAGCCAGTCGTCTCCAATTGGGCCCTCTCAGCCAGTCGTCTCCACTAGGGCCCTCTCAGCCAGCCGTCTCCACTAGGGCCCTCTCAGTCATCCGTCTCCACTAGGGCCCTCTCAGCCAGCCTTCTCCACTAGGGCCCTCTCAGCCAGCTGTCTCCACTAGGGCCCTCTCAGCCAGCCGTCCCCACTAGGGCCCTCTCAGCCAGCCGTCTCCACTAGGGCCCTCTCAGTCATCCGTCTCCACTAGGGGCCCTCTCAGCCAGCCGTCTCCTCTAGGGCCCTCTCAGTCATCCGTCTCCTCTAGGGCCCTCTCAGTCATCCGTCTCCACTAGGGCCCTCTCAGCCAGCCGTCTCCACTAGGGCCCTCTCAGCCAGCCGTCTCCACTAGGGCCCTCTCAGTCATCCGTCTCCTCTAGGGCCCTCTCAGCCAGCCGTCTCCACTAGGGCCCTCTCAGTCATCCGTCTCCACTAGGGCCCTCTCAGCCAGCCGTCTCCACTAGGGCCCTCTCAGCCAGCCGTCTCCACTAGGGCCCTCTCAGCCAGTCATCTCCACTAGGGCCCTCTCAGCCAGCCGTCTCCACTAGGGCCCTCTCAGCCAGCCGTCTCCTCTAGGGCCCTCTCAGCCAGTCATCTCCACTAGGGCCCTCTCAGCCAGCCGTCTCCACTAGGGCCCTCTCAGCCAGCCGTCTCCTCTAGGGCCCTCTCAGCCAGTCGTCTCCACTAGGGCCCTCTCAGCCAGCCGTCTCCACTAGGGCCCTCTCAGCCAGTCGTCTCAACTAGGACCCTCTCAGCCAGCCGTCTCCACTAGGGCCCTCTCAGCCAGTCGTCTCCACTAGGGCCCTCTCAGCCCTAGTGTTTTTTTAGACCCCAGGGTTTTTTAATCAACCACATAACAAATATGTCCCCTTTTGTGGATGGGGGGGGAGTCTTTTAATCAACCACAAGGCTACATTGGTCCAAACTGTCTCATATGTACTTCTCCACACTCTCCTCTTCTCCCCCTCTCCTGATCTCATTCTCCCTCCCCTTTACATCATATGTATTAGAAGCAGGGAGGGAGGGAGGGAGGGAGGGAGAGTAATGGTCAGAACCAGAGAGAGGGGAGGGAAGGTGACGGACAAGATGGAGGAAGGGGTTAGAGCGAGAATATCATTTTATCACTGACTTTTCCTCTCTTGTCCCAGCCCAGCCTGACCCTGACATATAGCATCAGACCTGTTGAGTTGACTTGGGTAACAGACCTCTAGCTTCTACACCACATCCCCCCCTTCTCCTGCTCTAACATGAGATCTGATCAGTACTCATTTTGGGTGCTGGTACTGTTTATATTTAGGTGCTGGAACATTAAGCCAATATTCTATAAGAGGTGAACTCAAGCTGTAGAAAGTTAGAAGTGATATTATAGCACACACTGTGTGAAAGGTTGCTGCTCTGTCAGCAGTTTCCTGTGGAGTTTTTCAGTTTGCTGTAGTGTGTTCAACCACTGATCTAAGATAAGTTGCTGAGAAGTTTATCTCACATCAAAGTCCTAATGAACTAATTACATAGAGGTCATATAGCCTAGCAGTATTTCCCACTCTTCAGTCCACTCTCCAAGACAGTAGGCTGGTATAGCTCAGTGGAGCCCCAGTTAGAGACAGATATGATACCTGCAGTGATATTGATTATCCTGTTATGGAGAACAGGTAGGATGCTGTTATACTGATATACACTTGTGACAGTTACTGAGATATGTTTTGATATTTTAACCTCTCTGGCGCATGTGGGACGAACTCGTCCCACCTACGTAACAGCCACTGAAATCCAGTGGCGCGATTTTTGAATCGTTAGAAATACTATTACTTCAATTTCTCAAACATATGACTATTTTACAGCTATTTAAAGACAAGAATCTCGTTACTCTAACCCCACTGTCCGATTTCAAAAAGGCTTTACAACGAAAGCAAAACATTAGATTATGCCAGCAGAGTGCCCAGCCAGAAATAATCAGACACCCATTTTTCAAGCTAGCATATCATGTCACATAAACCCAAACCACAGCTAAATGCAGCACTAACCTTTTATGATCTTCATCAGATGACACACCTAGGACATTGTGTTATACAATACATGCATGTCTGTTCAATCAAGTTCATATTTATATCAAAAAACAGCTTTTTACATTAGCATGTGACGTTCAGAAAAAGCATAACCCCCGCAAACTTCCGGGGAATTTACTAACAGTTTGCTAAATTACTCACGATAAACGTTCACAAAAAGCATAACAATTATTTTAAGAATTATAGATACATTACTCCTCTATGCACTCGATATGTCCGATTTTAAAATAGCTTTTCGGATGAAGCACATTTTGCAATAATCTAAGTACATAGCCCGGCATCACAGGGCTAGCTATTTAGATACCCACCCAGGTCAGCCTCCACCAAAATCACATTTCCTATAAGAAAAATGTTCTTACCTTGCTTGTTCTTCGTCAGAATACACTGCCAGGACTTCTACTTCAATAACAAATGTTGGTTTGGTCCCAAATAATCCATCGTTATATCCAAACAGCGACGTTTTGTTCGTGAGTTCTAGACACTATCAGAATGCAACATCACGGTCTCGCGCATGGTGCATTGGCGTGACAAAACATTTCTAAATATTCCATTACCGTACTTCGAAGCATGTCAACCGCTGTTTAAAAACAATTTTTATGCCATTTATCTCGTAGAAAAGTGATAATATTCCGACCGGGAATATGCATTGAGCCTAAACAGCCGAATAAAATTTCTCCTCAGGAGCGAATCGTGCACGCGCCTCATTCAAAGGTCCTCTGAGCCGCCACTTACCAAAGGCGATAATGTGTTTCAGCCTGAGGCTGCCTTGTCAACCTTCAGGTATTTCCCGGGTTCTGAGAGCCTATCGGAGCCCTGGGAATTGTCACGTTACAGCTAAGATCCTTACTTTTCAATAAACAGATGCAAGACGCACGACTCCTTGTCAGACAGGGTACTTCCTGCTTGAAACCTTGTCAGGTTTTTGCCTGCCATAGGAGTTCTGTTATACTCACAGACACCATTCAAACAGTTTTAGAAAATTCAGAGTGTTTTCTATCCAAACCTGAACAATAATATGCAAATTCTAGCTTCTGAGTTGGTGTAGGAGGCAGTTAAAAATGGGCACATATTTTTTCCAAAATTCTCAATACTGCCCCCTATCCCAAACAGGTTAAGATATATGATAATTTGCAGGGGTAGCAAAAGAACATGAAACTGGAAGCAGACAGGAGAAATCTGTCTCAAAGAAGGACAATGATGTGATCACCTGTAAATGTACTTTACTGTAGCCTAACTGTCCATCTGGAGACAGGCACTAATGTCAGTTAAGTTGTGATGGTGTCATGCATCTGACTGTTGTATATTCAGTGTGTCAATGATTGATTGTATATGTCTCTATGTAAATGAATGAGAATTATGTATTATATTTAATATTGGTGTTATGTAAGAGCAGGAGAAGGGAGGGGTGTAGATGCTAGAGGTCTGTTACCTGAGTCAAGATCAACAGGTCCAACACAATATGTTAGGAAGAGAGAGAGAGATTGAGGGCGGGGAGAGAAAGACTTGGGGGAAGAGCGGGAGAGAGAGAGAGAGAGAGAGAGAGAGGAGGGAGCGAGAGAGAGAATGAGTGCAGGGAGAGAAAGACTTGGGGGAAGAGAGAGAGAGAGAGAGGAGGGAGCGAGAGAGAGAATGAGGGCGGGGAGAGAAAGACTTGGGGGAAGAGAGGGAGAGAGAACAGAGGGGAGAGAGAGAGAGAGATGTCAACAGAGAGAGGGAGGGAGAGAGAGAGAGAGGGAGAGAGAGAGATGTCAACAGAGAGAGGGGGCTGACAGACTAACATGCAGTCAACTGAATATCTTTTCATTACTGACTTCTCACCAGTGATGTCATCACGACCAGTAACCTTTTCCCACTCTTGGTCCGGCTCGGCTTGACTCCGACCTCTGAAATTAATGATTAAAAAAAAAAAATGACCAAATCAAATGTATTAAATTAGATATAAACTCATTGGCTAAGAGAGTTACACATTTCCATTGAAGGGGAATGTACACTACCTGACCAAAAGTATGTGGACACCTGCTCATCTAACATCTCATTCCAAAATCATTGGCTTTAATATGGAGTGGGTCCCCCGTTTGCTGCTATAACAGCCTCCACTCTTCTGGGAAGGCTTTCCACTAGATGTTGGAACATTGCTGCTATAACAGCCTCCACTCTTCTGGGAAGGCTTTCCACTAGATGTTGCAACATTGCTGCTATAACAGCCTCCTCTCTTCTGGGAAGGCTTTCCACTAGATGTTGGATCATTGCTGCAGGTGTCACGCCCTGGCCATAGAGTTTTTATTCTCTATTTTGGGTTAGGCCAGCTTGTGACTAGGGTGGGCATTCTATGTCCTTTTTTCTATGTTTTGATATTTCTTTGTTTTAGCCGGGTATGGTTCTCAATCAGGGACAGCTGTCTGTTGTTGTCTCTGATTGGGAGCCATACTTGGGTAGCTTTTTCCCACAGGGTTGTTGTGGGTAGTTATTTTCTGTTTTGTACATTGTGACCTGACATAACTGTTGGCTTTCGTTTGTTTCTTTTGTTAAAGTGTTTCTTATCATTAAATAGTATAATGAACACTCACCTGGGTCGTCAAAGCTGCGCTTTGGTCCCCTTCTTCAACAGACGATCGTTAAAGCAGGGACTTGCTTCCATTCAGCCACAAGAGCATTAGTGAGCTTGGGCGATTAGGCCTGGCTCGCAGTCTGCATTTCAAATCATCCCAATGGTGTTTGATGGGGGTTGAGGTTAGCGCTCTGTGCAGGCCAGTCAAGTTCTTCCACACCGATCTCGACAAACCAATTCTGTTTGGACCTCGCTTTTGCACTGGGAAATTGTCATGCGGAAACAGGAAAGGACCTTCCCAAACTGTTGCCACACATTTGGAAGCACAAGATTGTCTAGTATGGCAATGTATGCTGTAGCAATTAGATTTCCCCTTCAATGAAACTAAGGGGCATAGCCCAAACTATGAAAAACAGCGTCAGACCAATATTCCTCCTCCACCAAACCTTACAGTTGGCATTAAGCATTCGGCAGGTTGTGTTCTCCTGTTATCCGAGCTTTACACCACTCCAGCTGACGCTTGGCATTGACCATGGTGATCTTAGGCTTGTGTGCGGCTGCTTTGCCATGGAAAACCATTTCATGAAGCTCCCGACGAACAGTTCTTGTGCTGAAGTTGCTTCCAGAGGCAGTTTGGAACTCGGTAGTGAGGGTTGCGACCGAGGACAGACCATTTTTGACGCACTACGTGATTCAGCACTCGGAGGTCCCGTTCTGTGAGCTTGTGAGGCCTACCACTTCACGGTTGAGCCGTTGTTGCTCCTAGATGTTTCCACTTCACAATAACAGCACTTACAGTTGACCGGGGGCAGCTCTAGTAGGGCAGAACTTTGACAAACTGACTTGTTGTAAAGGTGGCATCCTGTGATGGTGCCTTGTTGAAAGTCACTGAGCTCTTCAGTAAGGCCATTCTACAACCAATATTGCATGGCTGTGTGCTTGATTTCATCCACCTGTCAAGAACGGGTTTGGCTGAAATAAAATCCACTAATTTTGAAGGGGTGTCCACATACCTTTGTATATATAGTGTGGGAACACATGGGTGTTGTTGCACCATACCAATGATAAGCCTGTCTTCCCCATCACATCATGAAAGGTCATGTTGATGTTCATTTAATCTCTGTCTCTCTCTTCCTCTGTCTCATCCCTTTCTCCTTTGTATCTCTCTCTCTCTCTCTTTCTCTCTCTCTCTCTCTGTCTCTCTCTCTCTCTCTTTCCCTCTCTTTCTCTCTCTCTCTCTCTGTCTCTTTCCCTCTCTTTCTCCTCAGATCTCCAGGCTCAAAGTGTCAGTCCACCAGGTAGGTATAAGAGTATAAATCTACAGAGATTATAGCAGTTCAAAATTCGTCAACTTTATTATCCAACACATGGAGAAATTCATGTGTCCATACAAATCATTCTAAAACCCCAATAACAAGTACTGTTGTATGGAACTTTTAATACTTGTCAACCACAAAGCACTACTGCTGTTAGAATAACAGAATCACTGTCATCATCTGTCCTCACCACTGTGTTTTCCTCTCTGCTGTTTTACAGCTGAACTCTCAGTCAGACTGGTGAATGGGTCCACTTCCTGTTCTGGGAGAGTGGAAGTTTTCTATGAAGGAGAGTGGTCAGGTCTATGTTTTTGGTGGCAGAGCATGAGAGAGGTTAAAGTTGTGTGTAGACAGCTGGACTGTGGGAATCCTGTAGCTGAATCAAGTGGACCTCTGATTGAAGATGGAAGAGGAGTCACACTATTTAGTTGCAAGGGAAATGAGTCTTCTATTAGAGAGTGTGTCATCATAAAAGGCATACCTGGTATCTTAGTAGGAGTACTTCCTGGTGACTGTGAAGGTGAATATTATCATCATGTGACCTGTTCAGGTAAGAGACTGGTCATATTGAGAGATTTATTTCTACATTATACAATATTACCATGTATCATGTTTTATGTGTTTTTTATTTCATTTAAATAGAGGGAGAGATGTTAGATGTATTTAAACATTATATTTGTATTTAGTCCTTGACAGTGTCATCAACAAAACTGATTGAATGTTCAAGCAAGTCTTTTTCTCCAGAGTCTGTGAGGCTTGTGGACGGAGCTGGTCTCTGCTCTGGGAGAGTGGAGGTGAAGTCCAATCAGTCCTGGGCCTCAGTGTGTGAAGCTGACTTTGACCGGCAGGATGCAGAGGTAGTCTGTAGGGAGCTTGGCTGTGAGGCTCCTGCAGCTCTACAGGTGGGGCTCTATGGAGAAGGTGAGGGTCAGACCTGGGATAAAGAGTTCCAGTGTAAAGGCAAAGAGTCCCTTCTCCTGGACTGTGACACCTCAGACAGAAAACACAACACCTGCCTACCTGGTAATGCTGTTGGACTCACCTGCTCAGGTAAGCAACAGTTTGTCAATCAATCAACATTGTTTCTCACCTGGAGTGAAGAATATGAGAGACAATATAGGTGTGTTTTAGTGAGAAAATAGTAAGATTACTGTCTCTCTCTTTTCTTTTCTCAGAGCCTGATGATGTGAGGCTGGTGGGAGGAGGCAGTCGCTGTGCTGGTGGAGTGGAGCGGTACGACCAGGGAGAGTGGAGGACTGTGGGAGCTGAGGACTGGGACCAGGAGGATGTAGCTGCAGTAGTGTGTAGACAGCTGGGTTGTGGCTCCACTGTTTCAGTTCTTCCTGGAAACACCACTAGAGGGTTTGGAGTTCATTGTGATGGTCCTGAGACTGTACTGAGGGAGTGTAGAAGAAGATATGATCTCTATCCTGGACTCACAGCGATCTGCTCAAGTAATAACAAGATTTTATAATTACATTCAACTGATTTCCTTCATTCATACAACTTCCTCTGTCACATGTCATGTTATTGTCATATCTAAATGAGGGAAAGTAGTTGAGGAGCTACGTTTTTCTTTTTCTCTCGTCTTGTTCCAGATGTCCTGCTTAAGCCTGATATCAACATATGTTGTCTCAGTGACTGTAGGCCCACAACTCATGTTGCCCTGTGAGGGAGGGTGGCTAGCACTGTTACATGCTGATGTTATTGCCATATCTATAGGAAACTAGTTGAAGAGGCTTGTTCTTGTTCTCTTTTATTGTTCACAGATCTCCTGGTCCAGCCTGATATCTCCCTGACTGACTCAATGGGAGGGGTCTCCGGGGGCCACAAGGGGCCCGATGTGTTCAGGGGCTACAGCTTCACCATCACCTGCTCCACTCAGCCACAGTACCCAGGAGGCTCCTTCTTCCTCACGTTCACCGGCTCCAACAGAACCCAGACCCAGCCAGCTGTCAATCACTCTGCTGCCTTCCTCTTCCCTGCTGCAGATGACTCCCATCAAGGGATCTACAGCTGTGTTTATGACAATTATGTTTTCTCTCATAACTTCTCCTCTGAGAGCGAGCTCCTCTCCCTCACCGTCACAGGTAACTAACTGAACATGAACCAGACTTGTAACTTTGTCATTGACAGATTTCCCACAGATCTATCTGATGATGATCAGTCCCCTTCATCAAAGGTGTTTTCTGTTTTTGCAGCCTCTCCTCTGCCAGCCTTCATCATCAGACACGTTGTAGTGCTGCTGATCCTACTGACAGCCATCACCACCTCCTACCTGTACTACAAGGTAGAGAGAGAGAGAGAGAGAGAGAAAGAGAGAGAGAGAGAGAGAGAGAGAGAGAGAGAGAGAGAGAGAGAGAGAGAGAGAGAGAGAGAGAGAGAGAGATGACTGTTGGTGCTGTGTCTCCCTAGCCCACCAGGAGGCAGAAGAGAGTGAACAGGGTGAGCAGCATGGATCTTTATGTCAATGGAGACAGTCTCTCTGAGCTCCAGAGCTGAAGCCGGCCCGGGAGAAGAGAGAGCAGCCCAGGGGACGGAATAGAATGAAGCTGATCCTACATGCTGATCTTAGGTCAGTTTTGTGTTTAAAATGTGGTGACAAACCTTAAGTGCTTCTAATTTAATAATAATTGTATTATTTTATTATTAATAATAATTTTAATAACAAGTTCAGAATTCGTTTATCTTTCTAGAACCTTGGAAGAAATCTAAAAGGAGTGATTGCAACCACCATTATTCCGTTTAGTTTGGTTTTTACCACCAGGGAAACATGGGGTTCTGGGTAACATGGGGTTCTGGGTAACGTGGGGTTCTGGGAAACATGGGGTTCTGGGTAACGTGGGGTTCTGGGTAACGTGGGGTTCTGGGTAACGTGGGGTTCTGGGTAACATGGGGTTCTGGGTAACGTGGGGTTCTGGGTAACGTGGGGTTCTGGGGTAACGTGGGGTTCTGGGTAACATGGGGGTTCTGGGTAACATGGGGTTCTGGGTAACATGGGGGTTCTGGGTAACATGGGGTTCTGGGTAACATGGGGTTCTGGGGTAACATGGGGGTTCTGGGTAACATGGGGTTCTGGGTAACATGGGGTTCTGGGTAACATGGGGTTTCTGGGTAACATGGGGGTTCTGGGTAACATGGGGTTCTGGGTAACATGGGGTTCTGGGTAACATGGGGTTTTGATTATTTTAAGCGATTAGCTCAATTACGTCTGTTTAGTGTCCAGAATGTATTGCTATTTGCTTTTGTCTTCATGTGTTTATCTTATTTAGTGTCTCTTAGATTCTTTATCTTATTTAGTGTCTCTTAGATTCTTTATCTTATTTAGTGTCTCTTAGATTCTTTATCTTGAAGTGTTTCCATTATTAATCCATGTATTATTATAATCATCTGTTCATTCTTTTGTATTTTGAATCATGTTTTGATGAAGGGGTCCTCTTTAACTGAAGTAATTTTGGTTTGTTGTTGTTTACCTCTCATGATGTTGTTGATTATGAATGTTATGATATTGATTATTGATTATTAATTATGATGTAGATTATTGATTATGATGTTGCTCTTTAAACTGCCATGTGATCAACTGAATTCTTTTTAATAAAATGACATGCTGTCAGTATTGTGTGATTCCCCTCTTGGACAGACTACAACATACAGTATGAATTAACTGGTCGTACATTTGGCAGGAGGTTAGGAAGTGCAGCTCAGTTTCCACCTCATGTTGTGGGCAGTGTTGCACACACATTAACTAGGAGATCGGGAACAAGTTCTCATTTAGAACTGCGACCTGGCCAAGATAAAGCAAAGCAGTGCGACACAAACAACAACACAGTGTTACAAATGGAATAAACAAGCGTACAGTCAATAACACAATAGAAAAGAAGAAAGTCTATATACAGTGTGTGCAAATGGCATGAGGAGGTAAGGCAATAAATAGGCCATAGTAGCGAAGTAATTACAATTTAGCAAATTAACACTGGAGTGATAGATGAGCAGATGATGATGTGCAAGTAGAAATACTGGTGTGCAAAAGAGCAGAAAGTAAATAAAAACAATATGTGGATGAGGTAGGTAGATTGGGTGGGCTATTTACAGATGGGCTATGTACAGCTGCAGCGATCGGTTAGCTGCTCAGATAGCTGATGTTTAAAGTTAGTGAGGGAAATATAAGTCTCCAGCTTCAGCGATTTTTGCAATTCGTTCCAGTCATTGGCAGCAGAGAACTGGAAGGAAAGGCGGCCAAAGGAGGTGTTGGCTTTGGGGATGACCAGTGAGATATACCTGCTGTAGCGCGTGCTACGGGTGGGTGTTGTTATCGTGACCAGTGAGCTGAGATAAGGCGGAGCTTTACCTAGCATAGACTTATAGATGACCTGGAGCCAGTGGGTCTGGTGACGAATAGGTAGCGAGGGCCAGCCGACTAGAGCATACAGGTCGCAGTGGTCATATCAATACAATTTACCTTTTCTTTACACTGTTCTAATGAATGTACATTTCCATAATATCAGCTATCTTCCATAAACGTCGAACAAGGATTGAACCCATGTGCTTCAGTTTACAGAAACAGATGATTTAGCATATCTATTTCCTTCTTAGAATGTCAACATTCTGGAAAGTGGGAGTTGTGCAAAAGATAATTTAACAACTAAATACAATCAACAGAGAAGTTGGGGATTAACGTTGGACCGCATACATGTAAAGTACTGGATCTACCATAGAGATACATCCCCTTACTATAATAGCTGTGTTGCAATATTGATACAACTTGCTTTTTCTGGAAAGTCCTCCAATAAAAGCACAGGTCCATGATATCAGATGTCTTTCATAAAGGCACCGACGGGATTTGAACCCATAATCTTCAGTTTACGAGACCGACGCCTTACCACTTGGCCACCATGCCACTCTACTCTACAAATTATACATCAACATTCTGGAAAGTAGTAGTTGTGTAAATGTGAATTTGGCACACAAATAAACTCAGTGGAGAATCTTGGGATTGAACCGAGGACTTCATCCATATTTTGCATGCACTCCCCCTCTGAGCTTCCATCCCATTTCATTTGCAGATAAAATGCAATACCAATACAATGTACTTTTTATATACACCACTCCATTGAAACTACAATGAAATGATAGCAGCAATTCTTAAACCAGGTACAGACTGGGATCGAACCCATGAACTTCAGTTTTTGAAAATGACGCCATAAAAGTTGGCAACAATGCCTCTTCTGTTCTATAAATGTACAAACAGGGATTGAACGCATGTTCTTCAGATTACAAGATCAAATTATTTAGCACATCTCTGTTTCCTGCTTAAAATTTCAACATTCTGTAAAGTAGGAGTTGGGTCAATGCAATAATTTTAAATGGAGAAGCTGGGAATTGAACCCAGGACCTCATACATGCAAAGCATGCGCTCTACCACTGAGCTACATCCCCTTTCTGGGAAAGAAAAAAATGTTTATTTTTTTATTTTATTTCATCTTTATTTAACCAGGTAAGCTAGTGGAGAACAAGTTCTCCTTTAGAACTGCGACCTGGCCAAGATAAAGCAAAGCAGTGCGACACAAACAACAACACAGAGTTACAAATGGAATAAACAAGCGTACAGTCAATAACACAATAGAAAAAAAGAAAGTCTATATACAGTGTGTGCAAATGGCATGAGGAGGTAAGGCAATAAATAGGCCATAGTAGCGAAGTAATTACAATTTATCAAATTAACACTGGAGTGATAGTTGAGCTGATGATGATGTGCAAGTAGAAATACTGGTGTGCAAAAGAGCAGAAAGAAAATAAAAACAATATGTGGATGAGGTAGGTCGATTGGGTGGGCTATTTACAGATGGGCTATGTACAGCTGCAGCGATCGGTTAGCTGCTCAGATAGCTGATGTTAAAAGTTATTGAGGGAAATATAAGTCTCCAGCTTCAGCGATTTTTGCAATTCGTTCCAGTCATTGGCAGCAGAGAACTGGAAGGAAAGGCGGCCAAAGGAGGTGTTGGCTTTGGGGATGACCAGTGAGATATACCTGCTGTAGCGCGTGCTACGGGTGGGTGTTGTTATCGTGACCAGTGAGCTGAGATAAGGCGGAGCTTTACCTAGCATAGACTTATAGATGACCTGGAGCCAGTGGGTCTGGTGACGAATTGGTAGCGAGGGCCAGCCGACTAGAGCATACAGGTCGCAGTGGTCATATCAATACAATTTACCTTTTCTTTACACTGTTCTAATGAATGTACATTTCCATAATATCAGCTATCTTCCATAAACGTGGAACAAGGATTGAACCCATGTGCTTCAGTTTACAGAAACAGATGATTTAGCATATCTATTTCCTTCTTAGAATGTCAACATTCTGGAAAGTGGGAGTTGTGGAAAAGATAATTTAACAACTAAATACACTCAACAGAGAAGTTGGGGATTAACTTTGGACCGCATACATGTAAAGTACTGGATCTACCATAGAGATACATCCCCTTACTATAAGAGCTGTCTTGCAATATTGATACACGTTGCTTTTCTGGAAAGTCCTCCAATAAGAGCACAGGTCCATGATATCAGATGTCTTTCATACAGGCACGGACGGGACTTGAACCCATGATCTTCGGTTTACGAGACCAACGCCTTACCACTTGGCCACCATGCCACTCTACTCTAGAAATTATACATCAACATTCTGGAAAGTAGTAGTTGTGCAAATGTGAATTTGGCACACAAATAAACTCAGTGGAGAATCTTGGGATTGAACCGAGGACCTCATACATATTTTGCATGCACTCCCCCTCTGAGCTTCCATCCCATTTCATTTGCAGATAAAATGCAATATCAATACAATGTACTTTTTATATACACCACTCCATTGAAACTACAATGAAATGATAGCAGCAATTCTTAAACCAGGTACAGACTGGGATCGAACCCATGAACTTCAGTTTTTGAAAATGACGCCATAAAAGTTGGCAACAATGCCACTTCTGTTCTATAAATGTACAAACAGGGATTGAACGCATGTTCTTCAGATTACAAGACCAAATTATTTAGCACATCTCTGTTTCCTGCTTAAAATTTCAACATTCTGTAAAGTAGGAGTTGGGTCAATGCAATAATTTTAAATGGAGATGCTGGGGATTGAACCCAGGACCTCATACATGCAAAGCATGCGCTCTACCACTGAGCTACATCCCCTTTCTGGTAAAGAAAAATGTTTCTTTTTTTTATTTTATTTCATCTTAATTTAACCAGGTAAGCCAGTGGAGAACAAGTTCTCATTTAGAACTGCGACCTGGCCAAGATAAAGCAAAGCAGTGCGACACAAACAACAACATAGAGTTACAAATGGAATAAACAAGCGTACAGTCAATAACACAATAGAAAAAAAGAAAGTCTATATACAGTGTGTGCAAATGGCATGAGGAGGTAAGATAATAAATAGGCCATAGTAGCGAAGTAATTACATTTTAGCAAATTAACACTGGAGTGATAGATGAGCAGATGATGATGTGCAAGTAAAAATACTGGTGTGCAAAAGAGCAGAAAGTAAATAAAAACAATATGTGGATGAGGTAGGTAGATTGGGTGGGCTATTTACAGATGGGCTATGTACAGCTGCAGCGATCGGTTAGCTGCTCAGATAGCTGATGTTAAAAGTTAATGAGGGATATATAAGTCTCCTGCTTCAGCGATTTTTGCAATTCGTTCCAGTCATTGGCAGCAGAGAACTAGAAGGAAAGGCGGCCAAAGGAGGTGTTGGCTTTGGGGATGACCAGTGAGATATACCTGCTGGAGCGCGTGCTACGGGTGGGTATTGTTATCGTGACCAGTGAGCTGAGATAAGGCTGAGCTTTACCTAGCATAGACTTATAGATGACCTGGAGCCAGTGGGTCTGGTGACGAATAGGTAGCGAGGGCCAGCCGACTAGAGCATACAGGTCGCAGTGGTCATATCAATACAATTTACCTTTTCTTTACACTGTTCTAATGAATGTACATTTCCATAATATCAGCTATCTTCCATAAACGTCGAACAAGGATTGAACCCATGTGCTTCAGTTTACAGAAACAGATGATTTAGCATATCTATTTCCTTCTTAGAATGTCAACATTCTGGAAAGTGGGAGTTGTGCAAAAGATAATTTAAGAACTAAATACACTCAACAGAGAAGTTGGGGATTAACGTTGGACCGCATACATGTAAAGTACTGGCTCTACCATAGAGATACATCCCCTTACTATAATAGCTGTGTTGCAATATTGATACACCTTGCTTTTTCTGGAAAGTCCTCCAATAAGAGCACAGGTCCATGATATCAGATGTCTTTCATACAGGCACGGACGGGATTTGAACCCACGATCTACAGTTTACGAGACCGAACCCTTACCACTTGGCCACCATGCCACTCTACTCTACAAATTATACATCAACATTCTGGAAAGTAGTAGTTGTGTAAATGTGAATTTGGCACACAAATAAACTCAGTTGAGAATCTTGGGATTGAACCGAGGACCTCATACATATTTTGCATGCACTCCCCCTCTGAGCTTCCATCCCATTTCATTTGCAGATAAAATGCAATATCAATACAATGTACTTTTTATATACACCACTCCATTAAAACTACAATGAAATGATAGCAGCAATTCTTAAACCAAGTACAGACTGGGATCGAACCCATGAACTTCAGTTTTTGAAAATGACGCCATAAAAGTTGGCAACAATGCCACTTCTGTTCTATAAATGTACAAACAGGGATTGAAGGCATGTTCTTCAGATTACAAGACCAAATTATTTAGCACATCGCTGTTTGCTGCTTAAAATTTCAACATTCTGTAAAGTAGGAGTTGGGTCAATGCAATAACTTTAAATGGAGAAGCTGGGGATTGAACCCAGGACCTCATACATGCAAAGCATGCGCTCTACCACTGAGCTACATCCCCTTTCTGGGAAAGATTTTTTTTTTTCTTTTTTTAAATTTTATTTCATCTTTATTTAACCAGGTAAGCTAGTGGAGAACAAGTTCTCATTGAGAACTGCAACCTGGCCAAGATAAAGCAAAGCAGTGCGACACAAACAACAACATAGAGTTACAAATGGAATAAACAAGCGTAGTCAATAACACAATAGAAAAAAAGATAGTCTATATTCAGTGTGTGCAAATGGCATGAGGAGGTAAGGTAATAAATAGGCCATGGTAGTGAGGTAATTACAATTTAGCAAATTAACACTGGAGTGATAGTTGAGCTGATGATGATGTGCAAGTAGAAATACTGGTGTGCAAAAGAGCAGAAAGAAAATAAAAACAATATGTGGATGAGGTAGGTAGATTGGGTGGGCTATTTTCAGATGGGCTATGTACAGCTGGAGCGATCGGTTAGCTGCTCAGATAGCTGATGTTTAAAGTTAGTGAGGGAAATATGTCTCCAGCTTCAGCGATTTTTGCAATTCGTTCCAGTCATTGGCAGCAGAGAACTGGAAGGAAAGGCGGCCAAAGGAGGTGTTGACTTTGGGGATGACCAGTGAGATATACCTGCTGGAGCTCGTGCTACGGGTGGGTGTTGTTATCGTGACCAGTGACCTGAGATAAGGCGGAGCTTTACCTAGCATAGACTTATAGATGACCTGGAGCCAGTGGGTCTGGTGACGAATAGGTAGCGAGGGCCAGCAGACTAGAGCATACAGGTCGCAGTGGTCATATCAATACAATTTACCTTTTCTTTACACTGTTCTAATGAATGTACATTTCCATAATATCAGCTATCTTCCATAAACGTGGAACAAGGATTGAACCCATGTGCTTCAGTTTACAGAAACAGATGATTTAGCATATCTATTTCCTTCTTAGAATGTCAACATTCTGGAAAGTGGGAGTTGTGCAAAAGATAATTTAAGAACTAAATACACTCAACAGAGAAGTTGGGGATTAACGTTGGACCGCATACATGTAAAGTACTGGCTCTACCATAGAGATACATCCCCTTACTATAATAGCTGTGTTGCAATATTGATACACCTTGCTTTTTCTGGAAAGTCCTCCAATAAGAGCACAGGTCCATGATATCAGATGTCTTTCATACAGGCACGGACGGGATTTGAACCCACGATCTACAGTTTACGAGACCGAACCCTTACCACTTGGCCACCATGCCACTCTACTCTACAAATTATACATCAACATTCTGGAAAGTAGTAGTTGTGTAAATGTGAATTTGGCACACAAATAAACTCAGTTGAGAATCTTGGGATTGAACCGAGGACCTCATACATATCTTGCATGCACTCCCCCTCTGAGCTTCCATCCCATTTCATTTGCAGATAAAATGCAATATCAATACAATGTACTTTTTATATACACCACTCCATTGAAACTACAATAAAATGATAGCAGCAATTCTTAAACCAGATACAGACTGGGATCGAACCCATGAACTTCAGTTTTTGAAAATGACGCCATAAAAGTTGGCAACAATGCCACTTCTGTTCTATAAATGTACAATCAGGGATTGAACGCATGTTCTTCAGATTACAAGACCAAATTATTTAGCACATCTCTGTTTCCTGCTTAAAATTTCAACATTCTGTAAAGTAGGAGTTGGGTCAATGCAATAATTTTAAATGGAGAAGCTGGGGATTGAACCCAGGACCTCATACATGCAAAGCATGCGCTCTACCACTGAGCTACATCCCCCTTCTAGGAAAGAAAAAAATGTTTCTTTTTAAAATTTTATTACATCTTTATTTAACCAGGTAAGCTAGTGGAGAACAAGTTCTCATTTAGAACTGCGACCTGGCCAAGATAAAGCAAAGCAGTGCGACACAAACAACAACACAGTGTTACAAATGGAATAAACAAGCGTACAGTCAATAACACAATAGAAAAAAAAGTCTATATACAGTGTGTGCAAATGGCATGAGGAGGTAAGGCAATAAATAGGCCATAGTAGCGAAGTAATTACAATTTAGCAAATTAACACTGGAGTGATAGATGAGCAGATGATGATGTGCAAGTAAAAATACTGGTGTGCAAAAGAGCAGAAAGTTAAAAAAAAACAATATGTGGATGAGCTAGGTAGATTGGGTGGGCTAATTACAGATGGGCTATGTACAGCTGCAGCGATCGGTTAGCTGCTCAGATAGCTGATGTTTAAAGTTAGTGAGGGAAAAATAAGTCTCCAGCTTCAGCGATTTTTGCAATTCGTTCCAGTCATTGGCAGCAGAGAACTGGAAGGAAAGGCGGCCAAAAGAGGTGTTGGCTTTGGGGATGACCAGTGAGATATACATGCTGGAGCGCGTGCTACGGGTCGGTGTTGTTATCGTGACCAAATCAAATCAAATCAAATCAAATTTATTTATATAGCCCTTCGTACATCAGCTGAAATCTCAAAGTGCTGTACAGAAACCCAGCCTAAAACCCCAAACAGCAAGCAATGCATGTGAAAGAAGCACGGTGGCTGGGAAAAACTCCCTAGGAAAAACTCCTGAGAAAGGCCAAAAACCTAGGAAGAAACCTAGAGAGGAACCAGGCTATGAGGGGTGGCCAGTCCTCTTCTGGCTGTGCCGGGTGGATATTATAACAGAACATAGTCAAGATGTTAAAATGTTCGTAAATGACCAGCATGGTCAAATAATAATAATCATAGTAATTGTCGAGGGTGCAACAAGCACATCCGGTGAACAGGTCAGGGTTCCGTAGCCGCAGGCAGAACAGTTGAAACTGGAGCAGCAGCATGGCCAGGTGGACTGGGGACAGCAAGGAGTCATCATGCCAGGTAGTCCTAGGGCTCAGGTCCTCCGAGAGAAAGAAAGAAAGAAAGAAAGAAAGAGAGAATTAGAGAGAGCATATTTACATTCACACAGGACACCGGATAAGACAAGAGAATACTCCAGATGTAACAGACTGACCCTAGCCCCCCGACACATAAACTACTGCAGCATAAATACTGGAGGCTGAGACAGGAGGGATCAGAAGACACTGTGGCCCCATCCGATGATACCCCCGGACAGGGCCAAACAGGCAGGATATAACCCCACCCACTTTGCCAAAGCACAGCCCCCCACACCACTAGAGGGATATCTACAACCACCAACTTACCGTCCGAAGACAAGGCCGAGTATAGCCCACAAAGATGTCCGCCACGGCACAACCCAAGGGGGGGGCGCCAACCCAGACAGGAAGACCACGTCAGTGGCTCAACCTACTCAAGTGACGCACCCCTCCCATGGACGGCATGGAAGAACACCAGTAAGTCAGTGACTCAGCCCCTGTAAAAGGGTTAGAGGCAGAGAATCCCAGTGGGAAGAGGGGAACCGACAAGGCAGAGACAGCAAGGGCGGTTCGTTGCTCCAGCCTTTCCGTTCACCTTCACACTCCTGGGCCAGACTATACTTAATCATAGGACCTACTGAAGAGATAAGTCTTCAGTAAAGACTTAAAGGTTGAGACTGAGTCTGCGTCTCTCACATGGGTAGGCAGACCATTCCATAAAAATGGAGCTCTATAGGAGAAAGCCCTACCTCCAGCCGTCCGCCTTATCTCAGTGAGCTGAGATAAGGCGGAGCTTTACCTAGCATAGACTTATAGATGACCTGGAGCCAGTGGGTCTGGTGACGAATAGGTAGCGAGGGCCAGCCGACTAGAGCATACAGGTCGCAGTGGTCATATCAATACAATTTACATTTCTTTACACTGTTCTAATGAATGTACATTTCCATAATATCAGCTATCTTCCATAAACGTGGAACAAGGATTGAACCCATGTGCTTCAGTTTACAGAAACAGATGATTTAGCATATCTATTTCCTTCTTAGAATGTCAACATTCTGGAAAGTGGGAGTTGTGCAAAAGATAATTTAACAACTAAATACAATCAAGAGAGATGTTGGGATTAACATTGGACCGCATACATGTAAAGTACTGGATCTACCATAGAGATACATCCCTTTACTATAATAGCTGTGTTGCAATATTGATACACCTTGCTTTTTCTGGAAAGTCCTCCAATAAGAGCACAGGTCCATGATATCAGATTTCATTCATACAGGCACAGACAGGACTTGAAACCATGATCTTCGGTTTACGAGACCGACGCCTTACCACTTGGCCACCATGCCACTCTACTCTACGAATTATACATCAACATTCTGGAAAGTAGTAGTTGTGTAAATGTGAATTTGGCCCACAAATAAACTCAGTGGAGAATCTTGGGATTGAACCGAGGACCTCATACATATTTTGCATGCACTCCCCCTCTGAGCTTCCATCCCATTTCATTTGCAGATAAAATGCAATATCAATACAATGTACTTTTTATATACACCACTCCATTGAAACTACAATGAAATGATAGCAGCAATTCTTAAACCAGGTACAGACTGGGATCGAACCCATGAACTTCAGCTTTTTGAAAATGACGCCATAAAAGTTGGCAACAATGCCACTTCTGTTCTATAAATGTACAAACAGGGATTGAACGCATGTTCTTCAGATTACAAGACCAAATTATTTAGCACATCTCTGTTTCCTGCTTAAAATTTCAACATTCTGTAAAGTAGGAGTTGGGTCAATGCAATAATTTTAAATGGAGAAGCTGGGGACTGAACCCAGGACCTCATACATGCAAAGCACGCATTCTACCACTGAGCTACATCCCATTTCTGGGAAATAAAAAAATGTTTCTTTTTTTATTTTATTTCACCTTTATTTAACCAGGTAAGCTAGTGGAGAACAAGTTCTCATTTAGAACTGCAACCTGGCCAAGATAAAGCAAAGCAGTGCGACACAAACAACAACATAGAGTTACAAATGGAATAAACAAGCGTACAGTCAATAACACAATAGAAAAAAAGAAAGTCTATATACAGTGTGTGCAAATGGCATGAGGAGGTACGGCAAAAAATAGGCCATAGTAGCGAAGTAATTACAATTTAGCAAATTAATACTGGAGTGATAGATGAGCAGATGATGATGTGCAAGTAAAAATACTGGTGTGCAAAAGAGCAGAAAGTAAATAAAAACAATATGTGGATGAGGTAGGTAGATTTGGTGGGCTATTTATAGATGGGATATGTACAGCTGCAGCGATCGGTTAGCTGCTCAGATAGCTGATGTTTAAAGTTAGTGAGGGAAATATAAGTCTCCAGCTTCAGCGATTTTTGCAATTCGTTCCAGTCATTGGCAGCAGAGAACTGGAAGGAAAGGCGGCCAAAGGAGGTGTTGGCTTTGGGGATGACCAGTGAGATATACATGCTGGAGCGTGTGCTACGGGTGGGTGTTGTTGTCGTGACCAGTGAGCTGAGATAAGGCGGAGCTTTACCTAGCATAGACTTATAGATGACCTGGAGCCAGTGGGTCTGGTGACGAATAGGTAGCGAGGGCCAGCCGACTAGAGCATACAGGTCGCAGTGGTCATATCAATACAATTTACCTTTTCTTTACACTGTTCTAATGAAAGTACATTTCCATAATATCAGCTATCTTCCATAAACGTCGAACAAGAATTGAACCCATGTGCTTCAGTTTACAGAAACAGATGATTTAGCATATCTATTTCCTTCTTAGAATGTCAACATTCTGGAAAGTGGGAGTTGTGGAAAAGATAATTTAACAACTAAATACAATCAACAGAGAAGTTGGGGATTAACGTTGGACCGCATACATGTAAAGTACTGGCTCTAACATAGAGATAGATCCCCTTACTATAATAGCTGTGTTGCAATTTTGATTCAACTTGCTTTTTCTGGAAAGTCCTCCAATAAAAGCAAAGGTCCATGATATCAAGTGTCTTTCATACAGGCACGGACGGGATTTTAACCCATGATCTTCTGTTTACGAGACCGACGCCTTACCACTTGGCCACCATGCCACTCTAATCTACAAATTATACATCAACATTCTGGAACGTAGTAGTTGTGTAAATGTGAATTTGGCACACAAATAAACTCAGTGGAGAATCTTGGGATTGAACCGAGGACCTCATACATATTTTGCATGCACTCCCCCTCTGAGCTTCCATCCCATTTCATTTGCAGATAAAATGCAATATCAATACAATGTACTTTTTAAATACACCACTCCATTGAAACTACAATGAAATGATAGCAGCAAATCTTAAACCAGGTACAGACTGGGATCGAACCCATGAACTTCAGTTTTTGAAAATGACGCCATAAAAGTTGGCAACAATGCCTCTTCTGTTCTATAAATGTACAAACAGGGATTGAACGCACGTTCTTCAGATTACAAAACCAAATTATTCAGCACATCTCTGTTTCCTGCTTAAAATTTCAACATTTTGTAAAGTAGGAGTTGGGTAAATGCAATAATTTTAAATGGAGAAGCTGGGGATTGAACCCAGGACCTCATACATGCGAAGCATGCTCTCTACCACTTAGCTACATCCCCTTTCTGGTAAAGGATTTTTTATTTTTTTATTTTTTTTTATTTCATCTTTATTTAACCAGGTAAGCCAGTGGAGAACAAGTTCTCATTGAGAACTGCGACCTGGCCAAGATAAAGCAAAGCAGTGCGACACAAACAACAACATAGAGTTACAAATGGAATAAACAAGCGTACAGTCAATAACACAATAGAAAAAAAGAAAGTCTATATTCAGTGTGTGCAAATGGCATGAGGAGGTAAGGCAATAAATAGGCCATAGTAGCGAAGTAATTACAATTTAGCAAATTAACACTGGAGTCATAGATGAGCACATGATGATGTGCAAGTAGAAATACTGGTGTGCAAAAGAGCAGAAAGTAAATAAAAACAATATGGGGATCAAATCAAATCAAATTGATTTATATAGCCCTTCGTACATCAGCTGAAATCTCAAAGTGCTGTACAGAAACTCAGCCTAATACCCCAAACAGCAAGCAATGCATGTGAAAGAAGCACGGTGGCTAGGAAAAACTCCCTCGGAAAAACTCCCTAGAAAGGCAAAAAAACCTAGGAAGAAACCTAGAGAGGAACCAGGCTATGAGGGGTGGCCAGTCCTCTTCTGGCTGTGCCGGGTGGATATTATAACAGAACATGGTCAAGATGTTAAAATGTTCATAAATGACAAGCATTGTCAAATAATAATAATCATAGTAGTTGTCAAGGGTGCAACAAGCACGTCCGGTGAACAGGTCAGGGTTCCATAGCCGCAGGCAGAACAGTTGAAACTGGAGCAGCAGCATGGCCAGGTGGACTGGGGACAGCAAGGAGTCATCATGCCAGGTAGTCCTGAGGCATGGTCCTAGGGCTCAGATCCTCCGAGAGAAAGAAAGAAAGAGAGAATTAGAGAGAGCATATTTACATTCACACAGGACACCGGATAAGACAAGAGAAATACTCCAGATGTAACAGACTGACCCTAGCCCCCGACACATAAACTACTGCAGCATAAATACTGGAGGCTGAGACAGGAGGGATCAGAAGACACTGTGGCCCCATCCGATGATACCCCCGGACAGGGCCAAACAGGCAGGATTTAACCCCACCCACTTTGCCAAAGCACAGCCCCCACACCACTAGAGGGATGTCTACAACCACCAACTTACCGTCCCAAGACAAGGCCGAGTATAGCCCACAAAGATCTCCTCCATGGCACAACCCAAGGGGGGACGCCAACACAGACAGGAAGACCACGTCAGTGACTCAACCCACTCAAGTGACGCACCCCTCCCATGGACGGCATGGAAGAACACCAGTAAGCCAGTGACTCAGCCCCTGTAATAGGGTTAGAGGCAGAGAATCCCAGTGGAAAGAGGGGAACCGGCAAGGCAGAGACAGCAAGGGCGGTTCGTTGCTCCAGCCTTTCCGTTCACCTTCACACCCCTGGGCCAGACTATACTTAATCATAGGACCTACTGAAGAGATAAGTCTTCAGTAAAGACTTAAAGGTTGAGACTGAGTCTGCCTCTCTCACATGGGTAGGCAGACCATTCCATAAAAATGGAGCTCTATAGGAGAAAGCCCTACCTCCAGCCGTTTGCTTAGAAATTCTAGGGACAATTAGGAGGCCTGCGTCTTGTTACCGTAGCGTATGTGTAGGTATGTACGGCAGGACCAAATCGGAAAGATAGGTAGGAGCAAGCCCATGTAATGCTTTGTAGGTTAGCAGTAAAACCTTGAAATCAGCCCTTGCCTTAACAGGAAGCCAGTGTAGGGAGGCTAGCACTGGAGTAATATGATCACATTTTTTGGTTCTAGTCAGGATTCTAGCAGCCGTATTTAGCACTAACTGAAGTTTGTTTAGTGCTTTATCTGGGTAGCCGGAAAGTAGAGCATTGCAGTAGTCCAGCTTAGAAGTAACAAAAGCATGGATTAATTTTTCTGCGTCATTTTTGGACAGAAAGTTTCTGATTTTTGCAAACTTTACGTAGATGGAAAAAAGATGTCCTTGAAACAGTCTTGATATGTTCCTCAAAAGAGAGATCAGGGTCCAGAGTAACGCCGAGGTTCTTCACAGTTTAATTTCAGACGACTGTACAACCATCCAGATTAATTGTCAGATTCAACAGAAGATCTCTTTGTTTCTTGGGACCTACAACAAGCATCTCTGTTTTGTCCAAGTTTAAAAGTAGAACGTTTGCAGCCATCCACTTCCTTATGTCTGAAACACAGGCTTCTAGCGAGGGCAATTTTGGGGCTTCACCATGTTTCATTGAAATGTACAGCTGTGTGTCGTCCGCATAGCAGTGAAATTTAACATTATGTTTTCGAATGACATCCCCAAGAGGTAAAATATATAGTGAAAACAATAGTGGTCCTAAAACGGTACCTTGAGGAACACCAAAATTTACAATTGATTTGTCAGAGGACAAACCATTCACAGAGACAAACTGATATCTTTCCGACAGATAAGATCTAAACCAGGCCAGAACTTGATGAGGTAGGTAGATTGGGTGGGCAATTTACAGATGGCCTATGTACAGCTGCAGCGATCGGTTAGCTGCTCAGATAGCTGATGTGTAAAGTTAGTGAGGGAAATATGTCTCCAGTTTCAGCGATTTTTGCAATTCGTTCCAGTCATTGGCAGCAGAGAACTGGAAGGAAAGGCGGCCAAAGGAGGTGTTGTAAATCGCTCTGGATAAGAGCGTCTGCTAAATGACTTAAATGTAAATGTAAATGTGTTGGCTTTGGGGATGACCAGTGAGATATACCTGCTGGAGCGCGTGCTACGGGTGGGTGTTGTTATCGTGACCAGTGAGCTGAGATAAGGCGGAGCTTTACCTAGCATAGACTTATAGATGACCTGGAGCCAGTGGGTCTGGTGACGAATAGGTAGCGAGGTCCAGCCGACTAGAGCATACAGGTCGCAGTGGTCATATCAATACAATTTACCTTTTCTTTACACTGTTCTAATGAATGTACATTTCCATAATATCAGCTATCTTCCATAAACGTGGAACAAGGATTGAACCCATGTGCTTCAGTTTACAGAAACAGATGATTTAGCATATCTATTTCCTTCTTAGAATGTCAACATTCTGGAAAGTGGGAGTTGTGCAAAAGATAATTTAACAACTAAATACACTCAACAGAGAAGTTGGGGATTAACGTTGGACCGCATACATGTAAAGTACTGGCTCTACCATAGAGATACATCCCCTTACTATAATAGCTGTGTTGCAATATTGATACAACTTGCTTTTTCTGCAAAGTCCTCCAATAAAAGCACAGGTCCATGATATCAGATGTCTTTCATACAGGCACGGACAGGACTTGAACCCATTATCTTCGGTTTACGAGACCGACGCCTTACCACTTGGCCACCATGCCACTCTACTCTACTAATTATACATCAACATTCTGGAAAGTAGTAGTTGTGTAAATGTGAATTTGGCACACAAATAAACTCAGTGGAGAATCTTGGGATTGAACCGAGGACCTCATACATATCTTGCATGCACTCCCCCTCTGAGCTTCCATCCCATTTCATTTGCAGATAAAATGCAATATCAATACAATGTACTTTTTAAATACACCACTCCATTGAAACTACAATGAAATGATAGCAGCAATTCTTAAACCACGTACAGACTGGGATCGAACCCATGAACTTCAGTTTTTGAAAATGACGCCATAAAAGTTGGCAACAATGCCACGTCTGTTCTATGAATGTACAAACAGGGATTGAACGCATGTTCTTCAGATTACAAGACCAAATTATTTAGCACATCGCTGTTTGCTGCTTAAAATTTCAACATTCTGTAAAGTAGGAGTTGGGTCAATGCAATAACTTGTAATGGAGAAGCTGGGGATTGAACCCAGGACCTCGTACATGCAAAGCATGCGCTCTACCACTGAGCTACATCCTCTTTGTAGGAAAGAAAAAAATGTTTATTTTTAAAAAATGTATTTCATCTTTATTTAACCAGGTAAGCTAGTGGAGAACAAGTTCTCATTTAGAACTGCGACCTGGCCAAGATAAAGCAAAGCAGTGCGACACAAACAACAACACAGTGTTACAAATGGAATAAACAAGCGTACAGTCAATAACACAATAGAAAAGAAGAAAGTCTATATACAGTGTGTGCAAATGGCATGAGGAGGTACGACAAAAAATAGGCCATAGTAGCGAAGTAATTACAATTTAGCAAATTAATACTGGAGTGATAGATGAGCAGATGATGATGTGCAAGTAAAAATACTGGTGTGCAAAAGAGCAGAAAGTAAATAAAAACAATATGTGGATGAGGTAGGTAGATTGGGTGGGCTATTTACAGATGGGCTATGTACAGCTGTAGCGATTGGTTAGCTGCTCAGATAGCTGATGTTTAAAGTTAGTGAGGGAAATATAAGTCTCCAGCTTCAGCGATTTTTGCAATTCGTTCCAGTCATTGGCAGCAGAGAACTGGAAGGAAAGGCGGCCAAAAGAGGTGTTGGCTTTGGGGATGACCAGTGAGATATACCTGCTGTAGCTTGTGCTACGGGTCGGTGTTGTTATCGTGATCAGTGAGCTGAGATAAGGCGGAGCTTTACCTAGCATAGACTTATAGATGACCTGGAGCCAGTGGGTCTGGTGACGAATAGGTAGCGAGGGCCAGCCAACTAGAGCATACAGGTCGCAGTGGTCATATGAATACAATTTAACTTTTCTTTACACTGTTCTAATGAATGTACATTTCCATAATATCAGCTATCTTCCATAAACGTGGAACAAGGATTGAACCCATGTGCTTCAGTTTACAGAAACAGATGATTTAGCATATCTATTTCCTTCTTAGAATGTCAACATTCTGGAAAGTGGGAGTTGTGCAAAAGATAATTTAACAACTAAATACAGTCAACAGAGAAGTTGGGGATTAACGTTGGACCGCATACATGTAAAGTACTGGCTCTACCATAGAGATACATCCCCTTACTATAATAGCTGTGTTGCAATATTGATACAACTTGCTTTTTCTGGAAAGTCCTCCTATAAAACCACAGGTCCACGATATCAGAAGTCTTTCATACAGGCACGGACGGGACTTGAACCCATGATTTTCTGTTTGCGAGACCGACGCCTTACCACTTGGCCACCATGCCACTTCACTCTTCAAGTTGTACATCAACATTCTGGAAAGTAGTAGTTGTGTAAATGTGAATTTGGCACACAAATAAACTCAGTGGAGAATCTTGGGATTGAACCGAGGACCTCATACATATTTTGCATGCACTCCCCCTCTGAGCTTCCATCCCATTTCATTTGCAGATAAAATGCAATATCAATACAATGTACTTTTTATATACACCACTCCATTGAAACTATAATGAAATGATAGCAGCAATTCTTAAACCAGGTACAGACTGGGATCGAACCCATGAACTTCAGTTTTTGAAAATGACGCCATAAAAGTTGGCAACTATGCCACTTCTGTTCTATAAATGTACAAACAGGGATTGAACGCATGTTCTTCAGATTACAAGACCAAATTATTTAGCACATCTCTGTTTCCTGTTTAAAATTTCAACATTCTGTAAAGTAGGAGTTGGGTCAATGCAATAACTTTAAATGGAGATGCTGGGGATTGAACCCAGGACCTCATACATGCAAAGCATGCGCTCTACCACTGAGCTACATCCCCTTTCTGGTAAAGAAAAATGTTTCTTTTTTTTATTTTATTTCATCTTAATTTAACCAGGTAAGCTAGTGGAGAACAAGTTCTCATTTAGAACTGCGACCTGGCCAAGATAAAGCAAAGCAGTGCGACACAAACAACAACATAGAGTTACAAATGGAATAAACAAGCGTACAGTCAATAACACAATAGAAAAAAAGAAAGTCTATATACAGTGTGTGCAAATGGCATGAGGAGGTACGGCAATAAATAGGCCATAGTAGCGAAGTAATTACAATTTAGCAAATTAACACTGGAGTGATAGATGAGCAGATGATGATGTGCAAGTAGAAATACTGGTGTGCAAAAGAGCAGAAAGTAAATAAAAACAATATGTGGATGAGGTAGGTAGATTGGGTGGGCTATTTACAGATGGGCTATGTACAGCTGCAGCGATTGGTTAGCTGCTCAGATAGCTGATGTTTAAAGTTAGTGAGGGAAATATAAGTCTCCAGCTTCAGCGATTTTTGCAATTCGTTCCAGTCATTGGCAGCAGAGAACTGGAAGGAAAGGCGGCCAAAGGGGGTGTTGGCTTTGGGGATGACCAGTGAGATATACCTGCTGGAGCTTGTGCTACGGGTGGGTGTTGTTATCGTGACCAGTGAGCTGAGATAAGGCGGAGCTTTACCTAGCATAGACTTATAGATGACCTGGAGCCAGTGGGTCTGGTGACGAATAGGTAGCGAGGGCCAGCCGACTAGAGCATACAGGTCGCAGTGGTCATATCAATACAATTTACATTTTCTTTACACTGTTCTAATGAATGTACATTTCCATAATATCAGCTATCTTCCATAAACGTGGAACAAGGATTGAACCAATGTGCTTCAGTTTACAGAAACAGATGATTTAGCATATCTATTTCCTTCTTAGAATGTCAACATTCTGGAAAGTGGGAGTTGTGCAAAAGATAATTTAACAACTAAATACAATCAACTGAGAAGTTGGGGATTAACGTTGGACCGCATACATGTAAATTACTGGCTCTACCATAGAGATACATCCCCTTACTATAATAGCTGTGTTGCAATATTGATACACCTTGCTTTTTCTGGAAAGTCCTCCAATAAGAGCACAGGTCCATGATATCAGATGTCTTTCATACAGGCACGGACGGGATTTGAACCCATGATCTTCGGTTTACAAGACCGACGCCTTACCACTTGGCCACCATGCCACTCTACTCTACAAATTATACATCAACATTCTGGAAAGTAGTAGTTGTGTAAATGTGAATTTGGCACACAAATAAACTCAGTGGAGAATCTTGGGATTGAACCGAGGACCTCATACATATCTTGCATGCACTCCCCCTCTGAGCTTCCATCCCATTTCGTTTGCAGATAAAATGCAATATCAATACAATGTACTTTTTATATACACCACTCCATTGAAACTACAATGAAATGATAGCAGCAATTCTTAAACCAAGTACAGACTGGGATCGAACCCATGAACTTCAGTTTTTGAAAATGACGCCATAAAAGTTGGCAACAATGCCACTTCTGTTCTATAAATGTACAAACAGGGATTGAAGGCATGTTCTTCAGATTACAAGACCAAATTATTTAGCACATCGCTGTTTGCTGCTTAAAATTTCAACATTCTGTAAAGTAGGAGTTGGGTCAATGCAATAACTTCAAGTGGAGAAGCTGGGGATTGAACCCAGGACCTCATACATGCTAAGCATGCGCTCTACCACTAAGCTACATCCCCTCTCTGGGAAAGAAAAAAATGTTTATTTTTTTAAATTTTATTTCATCTTTATTTAACCAGGTAAGCTAGTGGAGAACAAGTTCTCCTTTAGAACTGCGACCTGGCCAAGATAAAGCAAAGCAGTGCGACACAAACAACAACACAGAGTTACAAATGGAATAAACAAGCGTACAGTCAATAACACAATAGAAAAAAAGAAAGTCTATATACAGTGTGTGCAAATGGCATGAGGAGGTACGGCAAAAAATAGGCCATAGTAGCGAAGTAATTACAATTTAGCAAATTAATACTGGAGTGATAGATGAGCAAATGATGATGTGCAAGTAAAAATACTGGTGTGCAAAAGAGCAGAAAGTAAATAAAAACAATATGTGGATGAGGTAGGTAGATTGGGTGGGCTATTTACAGATGGGCTATGTACAGCTGCAGCGATCGGTTAGCTGCTCAGATAGCTCATGTTTAAAGTTAGTGAGGGAAATATAAGTCTCCAGCTTCAGCGATTTTTGCAATTCGTTCCAGTCATTGGCAGCAGAGAACTGGAAGGAAAGGCGGCCAAAAGAGGTGTTGGCTTTGGGGATGACCAGTGAGATATACCTGCAGTAGCGCGTGCTACGGGTCGGTGTTGTTATCGTGACCAGTGAGCTGAGATAAGGCGGAGCTTTACCTAGCATAGACTTATAGATGACCTGGAGCCAGTGGGTCTGGTGACGAATAGGTAGCGAGGGCCAGCCGACTAGAGCATACAGGTCGCAGTGGTCATATCAATACAATTTACATTTTCTTTACACTGTTCTAATGAATGTACATTTCCATAATATCAGCTATCTTCCATAAACGTGGAACAAGGATTGAACCAATGTGCTTCAGTTTACAGAAACAGATGATTTAGCATATCTATTTCCTTCTTAGAATGTCAACATTCTGGAAAGTGGGAGTTGTGCAAAAGATAATTTAACAACTAAATACAATCAACTGAGAAGTTGGGGATTAACGTTGGACCTCATACATGTAAATTACTGGCTCTACCATAGAGATACATCCCCTTACTATAATAGCTGTGTTGCAATATTGATACACCTTGCTTTTTCTGGAAATTCCTCCAATAAGAGCACAGGTCCATGATATCAGATGTCTTTCATACAGGCACGGACGGGATTTGAACCCATGATCTTCGGTTTACAAGACCGACGCCTTACCACTTGGCCACCATGCCACTCTACTCTACAAATTATACATCAACATTCTGGAAAGTAGTAGTTGTGTAAATGTGAATTTGGCACACAAATAAACTCAGTGGAGAATCTTGGGATTGAACCGAGGACCTCATACATATCTTGCATGCACTCCCCCTCTGAGCTTCCATCCCATTTCATTTGCAGATAAAATGCAATATCAATACAATGTACTTTTTATATACACCACTCCATTGAAACTACAATGAAATGATAGCAGCAATTCTTAAACCAAGTACAGACTGGGATCGAACCCATGAACTTCAGTTTTTGAAAATGACGCCATAAAAGTTGGCAACAATGCCACTTCTGTTCTATAAATGTACAAACAGGGATTGAAGGCATGTTCTTCAGATTACAAGACCAAATTATTTAGCACATCGCTGTTTGCTGCTTAAAATTTCAACATTCTGTAAAGTAGGAGTTGGGTCAATGCAATAACTTCAAGTGGAGAAGCTGGGGATTGAACCCAGGACCTCATACATGCTAAGCATGCGCTCTACCACTGAGCTACATCCCCTCTCTGGGAAAGAAAAAAATGTTTATTTTTTTTAATTTTATTTCATCTTTATTTAACCAGGTAAGCTAGTGGAGAACAAGTTCTCCTTTAGAACTGCGACCTGGCCAAGATAAAGCAAAGCAGTTCGACACAAACAACAACACAGAGTTACAAATGGAATAAACAAGCGTACAGTCAATAACACAATAGAAAAAAAGAAAGTCTATATACAGTGTGTGCAAATGGCATGAGGAGGTACGGCAAAAAATAGGCCATAGTAGCGAAGTAATTACAATTTAGCAAATTAATACTGGAGTGATAGATGAGCAAATTATGATGTGCAAGTAAAAATACTGGTGTGCAAAAGAGCAGAAAGTAAATAAAAACAATATGTGGATGAGGTAGGTAGATTGGGTGGGCTATTTACAGATGGGCTATGTACAGCTGCAGCGATTGGTTAGCTGCTCAGATAGCTGATGTTTAAAGTTAGTGAGGGAAATATAAGTCTCCAGCTTCAGCGATTTTTGCAATTCGTTCCAGTCATTGGCAGCAGAGAACTGGAAGGAAAGGCGGCCAAAGGGGGTGTTGGCTTTGGGGATGACCAGTGAGATATACCTGCTGGAGCGTGTGCTACGGGTGGGTGTTGTTATCGTGACCAGTGAGCTGAGATAAGGCGGAGCTTTACCTAGCATAGACTTATAGATGACCTGGAGCCAGTGGGTCTGGTGACGAATAGGTAGCGAGGGCCAGCCGACTAGAGCATACAGGTCGCAGTGGTCATATCAATACAATTTACATTTTCTTTACACTGTTCTAATGAATGTACATTTCCATAATATCAGCTATCTTCCATAAACGTGGAACAAGGATTGAACCAATGTGCTTCAGTTTACAGAAACAGATGATTTAGCATATCTATTTCCTTCTTAGAATGTCAACATTCTGGAAAGTGGGAGTTGTGCAAAAGATAATTTAACAACTAAATACAATCAACTGAGAAGTTGGGGATTAACGTTGGACCGCATACATGTAAATTACTGGCTCTACCATAGAGATACATCCCCTTACTATAATAGCTGTGTTGCAATATTGATACACCTTGCTTTTTCTGGAAAGTCCTCCAATAAGAGCACAGGTCCATGATATCAGATGTCCTTCATACAGGCACGGACGGGATTTGAACCCATGATCTTCGGTTTACAATACCGACGCCTTACCACTTGGCCACCATGCCACTCTACTCTACAAATTATACATCAACATTCTGGAAAGTAGTAGTTGTGTAAATGTGAATTTGGCACACAAATAAACTCAGTGGAGAATCTTGGGATTGAACCGAGGACCTCATACATATTTTGCATGCACTCCCCCTCTGAGCTTCCATCCCATTTCATTTGCAGATAAAATGCAATATCAATACAATGTACTTTTTATATACACCACTCCATTGAAACTACAATGAAATGATAGCAGCAATTCTTAAACCAGGTACAGACTGGGATCGAACCCATGAACTTCAGTTTTTGAAAATGACGCCATAAAAGTTGGCAACAATGCCACTTCTGTTCTATAAATGTACAAACAGGGATTGAACGCATGTTCTTCAGATTACAAGACCAAATTATTTAGCACATCTCTGTTTCCTGCTTAAAATTTCAACATTCTGTAAAGTAGGAGTTGGGTCAATGCAATAATTTTAAATGGAGAAGCTGGGGATTGAACCCAGGACCTCATACATGCGAAGCATGCGCTCTACCACTGAGCTACATCCCCTTTCTGGGAAAGAAAAAAATGTTTCTTTTTAAAATTTTATTTCATCTTTATTTAACCAGGTAAGCTAGTGGAGAACAAGTTCTCATTTAGAACTGCGACCTGGCCAAGATAAAGCAAAGCAGTGCGACACAAACAACAACACAGTGTTACAAATGGAATAAACAAGCGTACAGTCAATAACACAATAGAAAATGAAAGTCTATATACAGTGTGTGCAAATGGCATGAGGAGGTAAGGCAATAAATAGGCCATAGTAGCAAAGTAATTACAATTTAGCAAATTAACACTGGAGTAATAGATGAGCAGATGATGATGTGCAAGTAGAAATACTGGTGTGCAAAAGAGCAGAAAGTAAATAAAAACAACATGGGGATGAGGTAGGTAGATTGAGTGGGCTATTTACAGATGGGCTATGTACAGCTGCAGCGATCGGTTAGCTGCTCAGATAGCTGATGTTTAAAGTTAGTGAGGGAAATATAAGTCTCCAGCTTCAGCGATTTTTGCAATTCGTTCCAGTCATTGGCAGCAGAGAACTGGAAGGAAAGGCGGCCAAAGGAGGTGTTGGCTTTGGGGATGACCAGTGAGATATACCTGCTGTAGCGCGTGCTACGGGTCGGTGTTGTTATCGTGACCAGTGAGCTGAGATAAGGCGGAGCTTTACCTAGCATAGACTTATAGATGACCTGGAGCCAGTGGGTCTGGTGACGAATAGGTAGCGAGGGCCAGCCGACTAGAGCATACAGGTCGCAGTGGTCATATCAATACAATTTACCTTTTCTTTACACTGTTCTAATGAATGTACATTTCCATAATATCAGCTATCTTCCATAAACGTCGAACAAGGATTGAACCCATGTGCTTCAGTTTACAGAAACAGATGATTTAGCATATCTATTTCCTTCTTAGAATGTCAACATTCTGGAAAGTGGGAGTTGTGGAAAAGATAATTTAATAACTAAATACAATCAACAGAGAAGTTGGGGATTAACGTTGGACCGCATACATTTAAAGTACTGGCTCTACCATAGAGATACATCCCCTTACTATAATAGCTGTGTTGCAATATTGATACAACTTGCTTTTTCTGGAAAGTCCTCCAATAAATGCACAGGTCCATGATATCAGATGTCTTTCATACAGGCACGGACGGGACTTGAACCCATGATCCTCGGTTTACTAGACCGACGACTTACCACTTTGCCACCATACTCTACAAATTATAAATAAACATTCTGGAAAGTAGTAGTTGTGTAAATGTGAATTTGGCACACAAATAAACTCAGTGGAGAATCTTGGGATTAAACCGAGGACCTCATACATAATTTGCATGCACTCTCCCTCTGAGCTTCCATCCCATTTCATTTGCAGATAAAATGCAATATCAATACAATGTACTTTTTATATACACCACTCCATTGAAACTACAATGAAATGATAGCAGCAATTCTTAAACCAGGTACAGACAGGGATCGAACCCATGAACTTCAGTTTTTGAAAATGACGCCATAAAAGTTGGCAACAATGCCACTTCTGTTCTATAAATGTACAAACAGGGATTGAACGCATGTTCTTCAGATTACAAGACCAAAGTATTAGCACATCTCTGTTTCCTGCTTAAAATTTAAACATTCTGTAAAGTAGGAGTTGAGTCAATGCAATAATTTAAAATGGAGAAGCTGGGGATTGAACCCAGGACCTCATACATGCGAAGCATGCACTCTACCACTGAGCTACATCCCCTTTCCGGGAAAAAAAAATGTTTATGTTTTTTATTTTATTTCATCTTTATTTAACCAGGTAAGCTAGTGGAGAACAAGTTCTCATTTAGAAGTGCGACCTGGCCAAGTTAAAGCAAAGCAGTGCGACACAAACAACAACACAGAGTTACAAATGGAATAAACAAGCGTACAGTCAATAACACAATAGAAAAGAAGAAAGTCTATATACAGTGTGTGCAAATGGCATGAGGAGGTAAGGCAATAAATAGGCCATAGTAGCGAAGTAATTACAATTTAGCAAATTAATACTGGATTGATAGTTGAGCTGATGATGATGTGCAAGTAGAAATACTGGTGTGCAAAAGAGCAGAAAGAAAATAAAAACATTATGTGGATGAGGTAGGTCGATTGGGTGGGCTATTTACAGATGGGCTATGTACAGCTGCAGCGATCGGTTAGCTGCTCAGATAGCTGATGTTTAAAGTTAGTGAGGGAAATATAAGTCTCCAGCTTCAGCGATTTTTGCAATTCGTTCCAGTCATTGGCAGCAGAGAACTGGAAGGAAAGGCGGCCAAAGGAGGTGTTGACTTTTGGGATGACCAGTGAGATATACCTGCTGGAGCGCATGCTACGGGTGGGTGTTGTTATCGTGACCAGTGAGCTGAGATAAGGCAGAGCTTTACCTAGCATAGACTTATAGATGACCTGGAGCCAGTGGGTCTGGTGACGAATAGGTAGCGAGGGCCAGCCGACTAGAGCATACAGGTCGCAGTGGTCATATCAATACAATTTACCTTTTCTTTACACTGTTCTAATGAAAGTACATTTCCATAATATCAGCAATCTTCCATAAACGTGGAACAAGGATTGAACCCATGTGCTTCAGTTTACAGAAACAGATGATTTAGCATATCTATTTCCTTCTTAGAATGTCAACATTCTGGAAAGTTGGAGTTGTGCAAAAGATAATTTAACAACTAAATACACTCAACAGAGAAGTTGGGGATTAACGTTGGACCACATACATGTAAAGTACTGGCTCTACCATAGAGATACATCCCCTTACTATAATAGCTGTGTTGCAATATTGATACAACTTGCTTTTTTTGCAAAGTCCTCCAATAAAAGCACAGTTCCATGATATCAGATGTCTTTCATACAGGCACGGACCGGATTTGAACCCATGATCTTCGGTTTCGAGAACGACACCTTACCACTTGGCCACCACGCCACTCTACTCTACAAATTATACATCAACTTTCTGGAAAGTAGTAGTTGTGTAAATGTGAATTTGGCCCACAAATAAACTCAGTGGAGAATCTTGGGATTGAACCGAGGACCTCATACATATTTTGCATGCACTCCCCCTCTGAGCTTCCATCCCATTTCATTTGCAGATAAAATGCAATATCAATACAATGTACTTTTTATATACACCACTCCATTGAAACTACAATGAAATGATAGCAGCAATTCTTAAACCAGGTACAGACTGGGATCGAACCCATGAACTTCAGTTTTTGAAAATGACGCCATAAAAGTTGGCAACAATGCCACTTCTGTTCTATAAATGTACAAACAGGGATTGAACGCATGTTCTTCAGATTACAAGACCAAGTTATTTAGCACTTCTCTGTTTCCTGCTTAAAATTTCAACATTCTGTAAAGTAGGAGTTGGGTCAATGCAATAATTTTAAATGGAGAAGCTGGGGATTGAACCCAGGACCTCATACATGCGAAGCATGCGCTCTACCACTGAGCTACATCCCCTTTCTGGTAAAGAAAAAAAAAAATCTTTTTTTATTTTATTTCATCTTAATTTAACCAGGTAAGCTAGTGGAGAACAAGTTCTCATTTAGAACTGCGACCTGGCCAAGATAAAGCAAAGCAGTGCGACACAAACAACAACATAGAGTTACAAATGGAATAAACAAGCGTACAGTCAATAACACACTAGAAAAAAAGAAAGTCTATATACAGTGTGTGCAAATGGCATGAGGAGGTACGGCAAAAATTAGGCCATAGTAGCGAAGTAATTACAATTTAGCAAATTAATACTGGAGTGATAGATGAGCAGATGATGATGTGCAAGTAAAAATACTGGTGTGCAAAGAGCAGAAAGTAAATAAAAACAATATGTGGATGAGGTAGGTAGATTGGGTGGGCTATTTACAGATGGGCTATGTACAGCTGCAGCGATCGGTTAGCTGCTCAGATAGCTGATGTTTAAAGTTAGTGAGGGAAATATAAGTCTCCAGCTTCAGCGATTTTTGCAATTCGTTCCAGTCATTGGCAGCAGAGAACTGGAAGAAAAGGCGGCCAAAAGAGGTGTTGGCTTTGGGGATGACCAGTGAGATATACCTGCTGTAGCGCGTGCTACGGGTCGATGTTGTTATCGTGACCAGTGAGCTGAGATAAGGCGGAGCTTTACCTAGCATAGACTTATAGATGACCTGGTGCCAGTGGGTCTGGTGACGAATAGGTAGCGAGGGCCAGCCGACTAGAGCATACAGGTCGCAGTGTTCATATCAATACAATTTACCTTTTCTTTACACTGTTCTAATGAATGTACATTTCCATAATATCAGCTATCTTCCATAAACGTGGAACAAGGATTGAACCCATGTGCTTCAGTTTACAGAAACAGATGATTTAGCATATCTATTTCCTTCTTAGAACGTCAACATTCTGGAAAGTGGGAGTTGTGCAAAAGATAATTTAACAACTAATTACACTCAACAGAGAAGTTGGGGATTATCGTTGGACCGCATACATGTAAAGTACTGGCTCTACCATAGAGATACATCCCCTTACTATAATAGCTGTGTTGCAGTATTGATACAACTTGCTTTTTCTGCAAAGTCCTCCAATAAAAGCACAGGTCCATGATATCAGATGTCTTTCATAAAGGCACGGACGGGACTTGAACCCATGATCTTCGGTTTACGAGACCAACGCCTTACCACTTGGCCACCATGCCACTTTACTCTACAAATTGTACATCAACATTCTGGAAAGTAGTAGTTGTGTAAATGTGAATTTGGCACACAAATAAACTCAGTGGAGAATCTTGGGATTGAACTGAGGACCTCATACATATCTTGCATGCACTCCCCCTCTGAGCTTCCATCCCATTTCATTTGCAGATAAAATGCAATATCAATACAATGTACTTTTTATATACACCACTCCATTGAAACTACAATGAAATGATAGCAGCAATTCTTAAACCAGGTACAGACTGGGATCGAACCCATGAACTTCAGTTTTTGAAAATGACGCCATAAAAGTTGGCAACAATGCCACTTCTGTTCTAAAAATTTACAAACAGGGATTGAACGCTTGGGATTGAACGCATGTTCTTCAGATTACAAGACCAAATTATTTAGCACATCTCTGTTTCCTGCTTAAAATTTCAACATTCTGTAAAGTAGGAGTTGGGTCAATGCAATAATTTTAAATGGAGAAGCTGGGGATTGAACCCAGGACTTCATACATGCAAAGCATGCGCTCTACCACTGAGCTACATCCCCTTCCTGGGGAAGAAAGCAACGTTTCTTTTTTAAATGTTATTTCATCTTAATTTAACCAGGTAAGCTAGTGGAGAACAAGTTCTCATTTAGAACTGCGACTTGGCCAAGATAAAGCAAAGCAGTGCGACACAAACAACAACACAGAGTTACAAATGGAATAAACAAGCGTACAGTCAATAACACAATAGAAAAAAAGAAAGTCTATATACAGTGTGTGCAAATGGCATGAGGAGGTACGGCAAAAATAGGCCATAGTAGCGAAGTAATTACAATTTAGCAAATTAATACTGGAGTGATAGATGAGCAGATGATGATGTGCAAGTAAAAATACTGGTGTGCAAAAGAGCAGAAAGTAAATAAAAACA
>NW_021822691.1:7500-56972 GCF_901001165.1 Salmo trutta
ACCCATGCTCTACCAAGGTTTCACAGCACACAGCTTTGACCTACTACAGTAGCTATAATGGTATTGTACTTCAAACAATAAGACATTATCCCACTCCACTACCTTTAAGCTTTTTTTTTATTACATGAAAACAAGCTTTGCTTTTATACTTACAAGACCATATGGCTCGATTGAGCTGTTTTGTCTTGTAGTAACGTGGTGCCTGCCTGTATTTCCTTAAACCTAAATATCTATTTATATAAATATATATTTCATAATAACATAATTTTGGTCAGTAGGTGCCCACCATAGCAACAGGTGGTGGTGTGTTGGACAGTCACTCATACAGATAAAATGAGCTAGCCTGTCTACATTCCTGATTTCTGTAACCGTTAGCTTACGTGCGTAATATTGACATAAGCTCAGAACCACTTGTTTTTCAAACATGGTCCTGTTTTGTCAATTGCTGTGCTGATCAATGGACAGTTCATTACCTCTGTCAAAATAACATTAAAGTTATGTTTATACTTGTATTTATTTTGCAATTAAGAGATGGCGACGCAAAAATAATACACATTTACAATAGGCATATATATATATATAAAAATACAAAGTGGAATTAAAATGTATTTAATTGTCTTAATTTTTTTACCCAAAATACTCTGTACTGTCAAATTGGAAGAAAACAATCGAACATTTGAAGATAACAAAAAGTGTGTGTATGTATATATATATATATATATATATATATACACACACACACAGTGGGGCAAAAAAGTATTTAGTCAGCCACCAATTGTGCAAGTTCTCCCACTTAAAAAGATGAGAGGCCTGTAATTTTCATCATAGGTACACTTCAACTATGACAGACAAAATGAGAAAAAACAATCCAGAAAATCACATTGTAGGAGTTTTAATGAATTTATTTGCAAATTATGGTGGAAAATAAGTATTTGGTCAATAACAAAAGTTTATCTCAATACTTTGTTATATACCCTTTGTTGGCAATGACAGAGGTCAAATGTTTTCTGTAAGTCTTCACAAGGTTTTCACACACTGTTGCTGGTATTTTGGCCCATTCCTCCATGCAGATCTCCTCTAGAGCAGTGATGTTTTGGGGCTGTCGCTGGGCAACACGGACTTTCAACTCCCTCCAAAGATTTTCTATGGGGTTGAGATCTGGAGACTGTCTAGGCCACTCCAGGACCTTGAAATGCTTCTTACGAAGCCACTCCTTCGTTGCCCGGGCGGTGTGTTTGGGATCATTGTCATGCTAAAAGACCCAGCCACGTTTCATCTTCAATGCCCTTGCTGATGGAAGGAGGTTTTCACTCAAAACGATACATGGCCCCATTCATTCTTTCCTTTACACGGATCAGTCGTCCTGGTCCCTTTGCAGAAAAACAGCCCCAAAGCATGATGTTTCCACCCCCATGCTTCACAGTAGGTATGGTGTTCTTTGGATGCAACTCAGCATTCTTTGACCTCCAAACACGACGAGTTGAATTTTGACCAAAAAGTTATATTTTGGTTTCATCTGACCATATGACATTCTCCCAATCCTCTTTTGGATCATCCAAATGCTCTCTAGCAAACTTCAGACGGGCCTGGACATGTACTGGCTTAAGCAGGGGGACACGTCTGGCACTGCAGGATTTGAGTCCCTGGTGGCGTAGTGTGTTACTGATGGTAGGCTTTGTTACTTTGGTCCCAGCTCTCTGCAGGTCATTCACTAGGTCCCCCCGTGTGTTTCTGGGATTTTTGCTCACCGTTCTTGTGATCATTTTGACCCCATGGGGTGAGATCTTGCGTGGAGCCCCAGATCGAGGGAGATTATCAGTGGTCTTGTATGTCTTCCATTTCCTAATAATTGCTCCCACAGTTGATTTCTTCAAACCAAGCTGCTTACCTATTGCAGATTCAGTCTTCCCAGCCTGGTGCAGGTCTACAATTTTGTTTCTGGTGTCCTTTGACAGCTCTTTGGTCTTGGCCATAGTGGAGTTTGGAGTGTGACTGTTTGAGGTTGTGGACAGGTGTCTTTTATACTGATAACAAGTTCAAACAGGTGCCATTAATACAGGTAACGAGTGGAGGACAGAGGAGCCTCTTAAAGAAGTTACAGGTCTGTGAAAGCCAGAAATCTTGCTTGTTTGTAGGTGACCAAATACTTATTTTAATTTGCAAATAAATTCATTAATACTCCTACAATGTGATTTTCTGGATTGTTTTTTCTCATTTTGTCTGTCATAGTTGACGTGTACCTATGATGAAAATTACAGGCCTCTCTCATCTTTTTAAGTGGGAGAACTTGCACAATTGGTGGCTGACTAAATACTTTTTTGCCCCACTGTATATATATATATATATGAACACCTGAACTAATTTACATTTCTCAACCAAGGAGCTGAATACTGAGAAATGTAAGAGAAATGAACATTGAGAAATGTAACTAAATTAGTTCAGGTGTTCTTATTTGTGCTCTCATTACATACAAGTGTCAAGGCCCACAGTTTACACCGATGACTTCAGCCATGTGTAAAACCTTCCATAGCAAAATATAGCTTTTTGAATCAACTGCCCTTCCTCTCTCCTTCCGAACCCTTTCTCTCCTGCAGCCCAGTCGTTCATGCAGAGCATCAGCAGCCCTCTCTTCATCCTCTCTCTGGTCACCATGTCCATCACTCAGCTACGTCTCATCTTCTACATGGGAGCCATGAACAACATCCTGGAGGCCCTCAGTGATGGAGACCTCAACACTGGTGGGTACAGCTGCTAGGGCTGGGTGAGCCATGAACAACATCCTGGAGACCTCAACACTGGTGGGTACTGCTGTTAGGGCTGGGTGAGCCATGAACAACATCCTGGAGGCCCTCAGCGATGGAGACCTCAACACTGGTGGGTACTGCTGCTAGGGCTGGCTGAGCCATGAACAACATCCTGGAGATCCTCAACACTGGTGGGTACAGCTGCTAGGGCTGGGTGAGCTATGAACAACATCCTGTGTGGATATCAATTCCTAATTCATTTCCTAACTACAATACCTAATTAAATATTTTGCCACAACAGTTCTCTCAATTAAATTCCATCTCAAAATCCAATTCTCAGTCAATTCAAAACCACAATTCCCGAATGTAATATTCTGCCGTAACAATCACATAATTAAAGTCCATCTCTAGACCAATTCCCTGAATGTAATATTCTGCCGTAACAATCACATAATTAAAGTCCATCTCTAGACCAATTCCCTGAATGTAATATTCTGCCGTAACAATCACATAATTAAAGTCCATCTCTGGACCAATTCCCTGAATGTAACTTCCTGTCACTTATTTCAACTCAAGCCAACTTCCTCCACTCACGGCAGATTCCAAATACCAACTTTACCTCTTAACGAACTAAATATCTAAAACACCTTTGCTACACAATTTATTTTTTTATATATTCAAACAAAACACTTTATGTAACATTTACACGTCAATTTGCCTAAATATCAATTTTATTAAATACGATTCATAATAATAATTAGAAGACCCTGCAAACTGTGGTCATATGAACAACACTACAAGCACATGTGTGCTTCCCCACCGGATACCTGGGTACATTACATGATCCAAAAACACCAAGACAGTCGTGAAGAGGGCACGACAACGCCTTTTCCCCTTCAGGTGATTGAAAAGATTTGGCATGGGTCGCCAGATCCTCAAAGTTCTACAGTTGCACCATCGAGAGCATCCTGACCGGTTACATCACTGCCTGGTATGGCAACTGCTCGGCATCTGATTATAATGCGCTACAGACGGTAATGTGTACGACCCAGTACATCACTGGGGCCAAGCTTCCTGCCATCCAGGACCTCTATACCAGGCGGTGTCAGAGGAAGGCCAATAAAATTGTCAGAGAGGACAGACTGTTCTCCATATACTTTTGGCCATGTAATGTATGCCTGTCTAAATGAAGCAATAACACTAAAGGTGGAGTGGAATCCTATATTAGTTGTTTATTAATTCAGGAGGTACAGAGGCCTTACAAAAGTATTCACCCCTTTTGCCATGAAGCCCCTAAATAAGATCTGGTGCAACCAATTACCTTCAGGAGTCACATAATTAGTTAAATAAAGTCCACTTGTGTGCAATCTAAGTGTCACATTATCTGTCACATGATTTCAGTATATATATACACCTGTTCTGAAAGGCCCCAGAGTCTGCAACACCACTAAGCAAGCGGCACCATGAAGCACTCTGGGTAGAGTAAAACGCTGACTCAAAACCACGCCCATCATTATCATATTTCCCAGCATGCTCTATTGCAGGTTCCTTTTTAGAAATCTTTATTTCAATATCTGTGTTTTTTGCATGTACATTGATTGGGTGATTTTACAAAGATAATTAGCATACGTTTTTCTAAACTAAACTAATCTGTTAGTAGCTGGATTTACTGAGATGGTTGTTCCAGTTTAAATGGTATCCGAGCCGACAAGGTATAAAATCTGATGTGACCTCGAGCCAAGGCACTTAATCCTAATGTGCTCCAGGGACGCTTTACTACTGTGGCTAACTCTGTAAAACAACACATTTCACTGTGTATGTGACAATAAAACATGTATTTTTTCCAAGGCTGGAAGTTAGCCTCACAACATGTCATAGTTCTCTGTAGCTCAGTTGGTAGAACATGGCTCTTCTGTAGTCCTCTGTAGCTCAGTTGGTAGAACATGGCTCTTCTGTAGTCCTCTGTAGCTCAGTTGGTAAAACATGGCTCTTCTGTAGTCTTCTGTAGCTCAGTTGGTAAAACATGGCTCTTCTGTAGTCCTCTGTAGCTCAGTTGGTAGAACATGGCTCTTCTGTAGTCCTCTGTAGCTCAGTTGGTAGAACATGGCTCTTCTGTAGCTCAGTTGGTAAAACATGGCTCTTCTGTAGTCCTCTGTAGCTCAGTTGGTAAAACATGGCTCTTCTGTAGTCCTCTGTAGCTCAGTTGGTAGAACATGGCTCTTCTGTAGTCCTCTGTAGCTCAGTTGGTAGAACATGGCTCTTCTGTAGTCTTCTGTAGCTCAGTTGGTAAAACATGGCACTTCTGTAGTCCTCTGTAGCTCAGTTGGTAGAACATGGCTCTTCTGTAGTCCTCTGTAGCTCAGTTGGTAGAACATGGCTCTTCTGTAGCTCAGTTGGTAAAACATGGCACTTCTGTAGTCCTCTGTAGCTCAGTTGGTAAAACATGGCTCTTCTGTAGTCCTCTGTAGCTCAGTTGGTAGAACATGGCTCTTCTGTAGTCCTCTGTAGCTCAGTTGGTAAAACATGGCTCTTCTGTATTCCTCTGTAGCTCAGTTGGTAAAACATGGGTCTTCTGTAGTCCTCTGTAGCTCAGTTGGTAGAACATGGCTCTTCTGTAGTCCTCTGTAGCTCAGTTGGTAGAACATGGCTCTTCTGTAGTCCTCTGTAGCTCAGTTGGTAGAACATGGCTCTTCTGTAGTCCTCTGTAGCTCAGTTGGTAGAACATGGCTCTTCTGTAGTCCTCTGTAGCTCAGTTGGTAGAAAATGGCTCTTGCAACTCCAAGATAGTGGGTTTGATTCCCAATACCACCCTTTTTGTAAAATATATGTTTGACTGTAAGTTTCTTTAGGTAGAAGCAGTCAGATAAATGTGTTGTAGAATTATACAGAATAAGACTGGTTTAGGAAGGACACCAATTTCGGGAATTTGGTTGAACAATCCCTTTAATTGGACCAGAACAACCAAACCTTAAAACATTACGAAAATAATGCATATAGAGTAATGTATCTCATTTAAATTATTTGATTGATTTAAAACACAGTTTTGCATTCAAATTCAAGGCCAAATGCTTTACATCCAGGAAGGAATTTGCAGCAATTATAATGTAATTCAAGATTTAAAATTTCATTCCAATTATGTTTTTATTTTCAGATTAAATTCCAATTCAGACAGTGTAAATTCTAAGTCAATTCCAACTCCATTCAATTGATGGTTTTCTACTTCAATTCCAATTCAATTTATATATAGACAATTACAATTACATTCCAAGGATGGTTTTTGTTCAATTCCAATTGACAGTCTAAATTCCAATTACATTTTTTTGAAGATTTCTGCAATTCCAATTAAATTCCAAGTAAATTCTCCACTTCCTACTTGAATTACAGAATTGAATTTGGAATTTGAATTACATCTCTCTCTCTCTCCCCTGCAGTGGAGATAATGGAAGTTGGTAAGACCACAGGCCTATTGGTCTAGACTAGTACATTAAACATTTACCTAGTTACTGTCTGAACATTTAACCCTGGTCCCACCTAGTTACTGTCTGGGTAGTAGAGACTGAACATTTAACCCTGGTCCCACCTAGCTACTGTCTGGGTAGTAGAGACTGAACATTTAACCCTGGTCCCACCTAGTTAGCATTATGACCATAACCATAGCCATGTAATAGTTAGCATTATGACCATAGCCATGTAATAGTTAGTATTATGACCATAACCATGTAATAGTTAGCATTATGACCATAACCATAGCCATGTAATAGTTAGCATTATGACCATAACCATGTAATAGTTAGCATTATGACCATAACCATAGCCATGTAATAGTTAGCATTATGACCATAACCATGTAATAGTTAGCATTATGACCATAACCATAGCCATGTAATAGTTAGCATTATGACCATAGCCATGTAATAGTTAGCATTATGACCATAGCCATGAAATAGTTAGCATTATGACCATAACCATAGCCATGTAATAGTTAGCATTATGACCATAACCATGTAATAGTTAGCATTATGACCATAACCATAGCCATGTAATAGTTAGCATTATGACCATAACCATGAAATAGTTAGCATTATGACCATAACCATAGCCATGTAATAGTTAGCATTATGACCATAACCATGTAATAGTTAGCATTATGACCATAACCATAGCCATGTAATAGTTAGCATTATGACCATAACCATGTAATAGTTAGCATTATGACCATAACCATAGCCATGTAATAGTTAGCATTATGACCATAGCCATGTAATAGTTAGCATTATGACCATAGCCATGAAATAGTTAGCATTATGACCATAGCCATGTAATAGTTAGCATTATGACCATAGCCATGTAATAGTTAGCATTATGACCATAGCCATGAAATAGTTAGCATTATGACCATAACCATAGCCATGTAATAGTTAGCATTATGACCATAACCATGTAATAGTTAGCATTATGACCATAACCATAGCCATGTAATAGTTAGCATTATGACCATAACCATAGCCATGTAATAGTTAGCATTATGACCATAACCATAGCCATGTAATAGTTAGCATTATGACCATAAACATAGCCATGTAATAGTTAGCATTAGACCATGACCATAGCCATGTAATAGTTAGCATTATGACCATAGCCATGTAATAGTTAGCATTATGACCATAACCATAGCCATGTAATAGTTAGCATTATGACCATGACCATAGCCATGTAATAGTTAGCATTATGACCATAGCCATGTAATAGTTAGCATTATGACCATAGCCATGTAATAGTTAGCATTATGACCATAGCCATGTAATAGTTAGCATTATGACCATAGCCATGAAATAGTTAGCATTATGACCATAGCCATGTAATAGTTAGCATTATGACCATAGCCATGTAATAGTTAGCATTATGACCATAGCCATGTAATAGTTAGCATTATGACCATAGCCATGTAATAGTTAGCATTATGACCATAACCATAGCCATGTAATAGTTAGCATTATGACCATAACCATAGCCATGTAATAGTTAGCATTATGACCATAGCCATGAAATAGTTAGCATTATGACCATAGCCATGTAATAGTTAGCATTATGACCATAGCCATGTAATAGTTAGCATTATGACCATAACCATAGCCATGTAATAGTTAGCATTATGACCATAACCATAGCCATGTAATAGTTAGCATTAGACCATGACCATAGCCATGTAATAGTTAGCATTATGACCATAGCCATGTAATAGTTAGCATTATGACCATAACCATAGCCATGTAATAGTTAGCATTATGACCATGACCATAGCCATGTAATAGTTAGCATTATGACCATAGCCATGTAATAGTTAGCATTATGACCATAGCCATGTAATAGTTAGCATTATGACCATAACCATGTAATAGTTAGCATTATGACCATAGCCATGTAATAGTTAGCATTATGACCATAACCATAGCCATGTAATAGTTAGCATTATGACCATAACCATAGCCATGTAATAGTTAGCATTATGACCATAGCCATGTAATAGTTAGCATTATGACCATAACCATGTAATAGTTAGCATTATGACCATAGCCATGTAATAGTTAGCATTATGACCATAGCCATGTAATAGTTAGCATTATGACCATAACCATAGCCATGTAATAGTTAGCATTATGACCATAGCCATGTAATAGTTAGCATTATGACCATAGCCATGTAATAGTTAGCATTATGACCATAACCATAGCCATGTTATAGTTAGCATTATGACCATAGCCATGTAATAGTTAGCATTATGACCATAACCATGTAATAGTTAGCATTATGACCATAACCATAGCCATGTAATAGTTAGCATTATAACCATAACCATGTAATAGTTAGCATTATGACCATAACCATAGCCATGTAATAGTTAGCATTATGACCATAATGAGCTAACCCAGTGCCAGCTAACTGAATACTGGACATCCGCTGTGTATTATTAACATGGACAAGTTATTTATTGCACTGTCTAATAATATTTTTTTTCTCTGTCTCTCCCTCCCTCTCTCTCTCCCTCTCTCTCTCTCTCTCTCTCTCTCTCTCTCTCCTTATTCTCCTTCCTCCCCTCCTCCTTCCTTCTCCCTCCCCCCTCCCTCCCTACCTCCTCCCTTCCTCCCTTCCTCCTCCCTCCTCCCCCCCCCTCCCTCCCCTCCTCGCTACAGTCAGTCTGTACTCCTCTATCTTCGGCATGCTGCAGCTACTGTGTCTGATGACGACTCCTGTGATTGGTCAGATTATGGACTGGAAGTTGAAGGACTGTGACGATGGAGAGGATGAGAAGGAACCAGCCAGCAAGTAAGACACTGTCACCTAACCCCTACACCCTAACCCCTACACCCTAACCCCTACACCCTAGCCCCTAGCCCCTAACCCCTACACCCTAGCCCCTAGCCCATAACCCCTAACCCCTAGCCCCTAACCCCTACACCCTAGCCCCTAGCCCATAACCCCTAACCCCTACACCCTAACCCCTACACCCTAGCCCCTAACCCCTATACCCTAGCCCCTAGCCCATAACCCCTTACCCCTACACCCTAGCCCCTACACCCTAACCCCTAGCCCCTAACCCCTACACCCTAACCCCTACACCCTAACCCCTACACCCTAGCCCCTAACCCCTACACCCTAGCCCCTAGCCCATAACCCCTAACCCCTACACCTACACCCTAGCCCATAACCCCTAACCCCTACACCCTAACCCCTACACCCTAGCCCCTAGCCCATAACCCCTACACCCTAACCCCTAACCCCTAACCCCTACACCCTAACCCCTACACCCTAGCCCATAACCCCTAACCCCTACACCCTACACCCCTAACCCCTACACCCTAACCCCTACACCCTAACCCCTACACCCTACACCCTAACCTAGGAACTAACCCCTAGGAACTAACCCCTAGGAACTAACCCCTAGGAACTAGCCCCTAACCCCTAGCCCCTAACCCCTACACCCTAACCCCTAGCCCCTAACCCCTACTAGGGGTTAGTTCCTAGGGGTTAGGAGTTAGGGGTTAGTTCCTAGGGGTTAGGGGCTAGTTCCTAGGGGTTAGGGGCTAGTTCCTAGGGGTTAGGGGCTAGTTCCTAGGGGCTAGTTCCTAGGGGTTAGGAGCTAGGGGTTAGGAGCTAGGGGTTAGTTCCTAGGGGTTAGGGGCTAGTTCCTAGGGGTTAGGGGTTAGTTCCTAGGGGTTAGGGGTTAGTTCCTAGGGGTTAGTTCCTAGGGGTTAGGGGCTAGTTCCTAGGGGTTAGGGGCTAGTTCCTAGGGGTTAGTTCCTAGGGGTTAGGGGTTAGTTCCTAGGGGTTAGGAGCTAGGGGTTAGTTCCTAGGGGTCAGGGGTTAGTTCCTAGGGGTTAGGGGTTAGTTCCTAGGGGTTAGGGGCTAGTTCCTAGGGGTTAGTTCCTAGGGGTTAGTGGCTAGGGGTTAGTTCCTAGGGGTTAGGGGCTAGTTCCTAGGGGTTAGTTCCTAGGGGTTAGTTCCTAGGGGTTAGTTCCTAGGGGTTAGGGGTTAGTTCCTAGGGGTTAGGAGCTAGGGGTTAGTTCCTAGGGGTCAGGGGTTAGTTCCTAGGGGTTAGGGGCTAGTTCCTAGGGGTTAGTTCCTAGGGGTTAGTGGCTAGGGGTTAGTTCCTAGGGGTTAGGGGTTAGTTCCTAGGGGCTAGTGGTTATGTCCACCTAGCTATCTGGAGATGAATGTACTGACTATGGCAGGTCCACCTAGCTATCTGGAGATGAATGTACTGACTATGACTGGTCCACCTAGCTCTCTGAAGATGAATTGAATTGACTATGACTGGTCCACCTAGCTATCTGGAGATGAATGTACTGACTATGACTGGTCCACCTAGCTATCTGGAGATGAATGGACTGACTATGACTGGTCCACCCAGCTATCTGGAGATGAATGGACTGACTATGACTGGTCCACCTAGCTATCTGGAGATGAATGTAGTAATGGGAGGTTGTTCTGGATAAGAGGTCTGCTAAATGTTGGGAATAGGTTCTGACTTCCTCTAGTTTTCCCTCTCCTCCCCCTCCCCCTCCCCCTCCCCTCTCCTCCACCCTCCCCCTCCACTCCCCCTCCCCTCCACCCTCCCCCTCCCCTCTCCTCCACCCTCCCCCTCCCCTCTCCTCCACCCTCCCCCTCCACTCCCCCTCCCCCTCCTCCACTCCCCCTCCCCCTCCTCCACTCCCCCTCCCCTCTCCTCCACCCTCCCCCTCCACTCCCCTCCCCTCTCCTCCACTCCCCCTCCCCTCCTCTCCTCTACCCTCCCCCTCCACGCCCCCTTTCCTCTCCTCCACTCCCCCTCCCCTCTCCTCCACCCTCCCTCCCCTCTCCTCCACCCTCCCCCTCCCACTCCCCCTCCCCCTCCACCCTCCCCCTCCCCTCTCCTCCACCCTCCACTCCCCCTCCCCCTCCTCCACTCCCCCTCCCCTCTCCTCCCCCTCCACTCCCCCCTCCCCCCCCTCCTCCAATCCCCCTCCCCTCTCCTCCCCCTCCACTCCCCCTCCCCTCTCCTCTACCCTCCCCCTCCACTCCCCCTCCCCTCTCCTACCCCTCCCCCTCCCCCTCCCCTCTCCTCCCCCTCCACTCCCCCCCATCTCCTCCCCCTCCACTCCCCCTCCCCTTTCCTCCACCCTCCCCCTCCACTCCCTCTCCCATCTCTTCTACCCTCCCCTCCACTCCCCCCTCCCCCCCCCTCTCCCCCCCCCTCTCCCTCCCCCCCCCCCCCCCCCTCCAGGGATCAGCCCAAGCGCAGAGACAGACAAATCCAGAAGGTGACCAATGCCATGCGAGCATTCATCCTGACCAACGTCCTATTGGTGGGATTCGGCATCACCTGCCTAGTGCCCAACCTCCCTCTGCAGGTGAGTGCTCCGTCCAACTGTCACTCAAACTACGCCACCGCCTCCCCTCACCACCTCTTGGCCAATCAGCAGTAGTTTTCCAGTGCCAGTTGACAGCTGATAGAGGAATGAGATGAGAGTAGTGCTCTGTCACCTTCTATAGGTTTTACAGTGGAACTACAGAAAGAAATGATCTGTAAATCCCTGTAGTGGGCAATATCAGCTTCTAGACAAAACACCCCAGGGCTCTCTAACCCTGTTGCTGGAGAGAAGCCCTCCTGGAGGTTTACACCAGGGCTCTCTAACCCTGTTGCTGGAGAGAGGCCCTCCTGGAGGTTTACACCAGGGCTCTCTAACCCTGTTGCTGGAGAGAGGCCCTCCTGGAGGTTTACACCAGGGCTCTCTAACCCTGTTGCTGGAGAGATGCCCTCCTGGAGGTTTACACCAGGGCTCTCCAACCCTGTTCCTGGAGAGAAACCCTCCTGGAGGTTTATACTCCAACCCTGTTCCTGGAGAGAGGCCCTCCTGTAGGTTTATACTCCAACCCTGTTCCTGGAGAGATACTCCTCCTGTAGGTTTTCATTCCAACCCTGTTCCTGGAGAGAGACCATCCTGGAGGTTTTAACTCCAACCCTGTTCCTGGAGAGATAGTCCTCCTGTAGGTTTTCATTCCAACCCTGTTCCTGGAGAGAGACCATCCTGGAGGTTTATACTCCAACCCTGTTCCTGGAGAGATACCCTCCTGGAGGTTTTAACTCTAACCCTGTTCCTGGAGAGATAGCCCTCCTGGAGGTTTATACTCCAACCCTGTTCCTGGAGAGATACCCTCCTGGAGGTTTTAACTCTAACCCTGTTCCTGGAGAGATACCCCTCCTGGAGGTTTATACTCCATCCCTGTTCCTGGAGACACCCTCCTGGAGGTTTATACTCCAGCCCTGTTCCTGGAGATACCCCTCCTGGAGGTTTATACTCCAACCCTGTTCCTGGAGAGATACCCTCCTGGAGGTTTATACTCCAACCCTGTTCCTAGAGAGATCCTCCTCCTGTAGGTTTTCATTCCAACCCTGTTCCTGGAGAGATACCCTCCTGGAGGTTTATACTCCAACCCTGTTCCTGGAGAGAGACCATCCTGGAGGTTTTAACTCCAACCCTGTTCCTGGAGAGATACCCACTTGGAGGTTTTAACTCCAACACTGTTCCTGGAGAGAAACCCTCCTATAGGTTTTAACTCCAACCCTGTTCCTGGAGAGAAACCCTCCTGGAGGTTTTAACTCCAACCCTGTTCCTGGAGAGATACCCTCCTGGAGGTTTATACTCCAGCCCTGTTCCTGGAGATACCCCTCCTGGAGGTTTATACTCCAACCCTGTTCCTGGAGAGATACCCCTCCTGTAGGTATTCATTCCAACCCTGTTCCTGGAGAGATACCCTCCTGGAGGTTTTTACTCCAACCCTGTTCCTGGAGAGAGACCATCCTGGAGGTTTTAACTCCAACCCTGTTCCTGGAGAGAAACCCTCCTGTAGGTTTTAACTCCAACCCTGTTCCTGGAGAGAAACCCTCCTGGAGGTTTATACTCCAACCCTGTTCCTGGAGAGAGACCCTCCTGTAGGTTTTAACTCCAACCCTGTTCCTGGAGAGAAACCCTCCTGGAGGTTTTAACTCCAACCCTGTTCCTGGAGAGATACCCACCTGGAGGTTTTAACTCCAACCCTGTTCCTGGAGAGAGACCATCCTGGAGGTTTTAACTCCAACTCTGTTCCTGGAGAGATACCCCTCCTGTAGGTTTTCATTCCAACCCTGTTCCTGGAGAGATACCCTCCTGGAGGTTTTAACTCTAACCCTGTTCCTGGAGAGATACCCACCTGGAGGTTTTTACTCCAACCCTGTTCCTGGAGAGAAACCCTCCTGGAGGTTTTAACTCCAACCCTGTTCCTGGAGAGAAACCCTCCTGTAGGTTTTAACTCCAACCCTGTTCCTGGAGAGAGACCCTCCTGGAGGTTTATACCAACCCTGTTCCTGGAGAGATACCCTCCTGGAGGTTTATACCAACCCTGTTCCTGGAGAGATACCCTCCTGTAGGTTTTAACTCCAACCCTGTTCCTGGAGAGAAACCCTCCTGGAGGTTTTAACTCCAACCCTGTTCCTGGAGAGATACCCACCTGGAGGTTTTAACTCCAACCCTGTTCCTGGAGAGAGACCCTCCTGTAGGTTTTAACTCCAACCCTGTTCCTGGAGAGAAACCCTCCTGTAGGTTTTTAACTCCAACCCTGTTCCTGGAGAGATACCCTCCTGGAGGTTTATACTCCAACCCTGTTCCTGGAGAGATACCCTCCTGGAGGTTTATACTCCAACCCTGTTCCTGGAGAGAAACCCTCCTGTAGGTTTTAACTCCAACCCTGTTCCTGGAGAGAAACCCTCCTGTAGGTTTTAACTCCAACCCTGTTCCTGGAGAGAAACCCTCCTGTAGGTTTTTAACTCCAACCCTGTTCCTGGAGAGATACCCTCCTGGAGGTTTATACTCCAACCCTGTTCCTGGAGAGAAACCCTCCTGGAGGTTTATACTCCAACCCTGTTCCTGGAGAGATACCCTCCTGGAGGTTTATACTCCAACCCTGTTCCTGGAGATCTACCCTCCTGGAGGTTTATACTCCAACCCTGTTCCTGGAGAGATACCCTCCTGGAGGTTTATACTCCAACCCTGTTCCTGGAGAGATACCCTCCTGGAGGTTTATACTCCAACCCTGTTCCTGGAGAGAAACCCTCCTGGAGGTTTATACTCCCACCCTGTTCCTGGAGAGATACCCTCCTGTAGGTTTTTAACTCCAACCCTGTTCCTGGAGAGAAACCATCCTGGAGGTTTATACTCCAACCCTGTTCCTGGAGATATACCCTCCTGGAGGTTTATACTCCAACCCTGTTCCTGGAGAGATACCCTCCTGGAGGTTTATACTCCAACCCTGTTCCTGGAGAGAAACCCTCCTGTAGGTTTTAACTCCAACCCTGTTCCTGGAGAGAAACCCTCCTGTAGGTTTTTAACTCCAACCCTGTTCCTGGAGAGAAACCCTCCTGGAGGTTTATACTCCAACCCTGTTCCTGGAGAGATACCATCCTGGAGGTTTATACTCCAACCCTGTTCCTGGAGAGATACCATCCTGGAGGTTTATACTCCAACCCTGTTCCTGGACATACCCCTCCTGGAGGTTTATACTCCAACCCTGTTCCTGGAGATACCCTCCTGGAGGTTTATACTCCAACCCTGTTCCTGGAGATCTACCCTCCTGGAGGTTTATACTCCAACCCTGTTCCTGGAGATACCCTCCTGGAGGTTTATACTCCAACCCTGTTCCTGGAGATACCCTCCTGGAGGTTTATACTCCAACCCTGTTCCTGGAGAGAGACCCTCCTGGAGGTTTATACTCCAACCCTAGCATACCTGATTATAATAACTAACTGGTTGATAAGCGGAAGGTCAGTTACGTCTCGGGTTGGAGTGAAAACCTTCAGGAGGCACAGGAGGTTGGTGGCTCCTTAATTTGGGGAGGACGAGCTTCACGTTATTGGCTGGAGCAGAATAAGTGGATGGGTATCAAATACATAATGGTTTCCATGTGTTTCCATGTGTTTCCATGTGTTTGATGCCGTTCCATTCGCTCCATTCCAGCCATTATTATGAGCCGTCCTCCCCTCAGCAGCCTCCTCTGACAGGAGCCCTAGTCCCTATACCCTAGTCCCTATACCCTAGTCCCTACACCCTAGCCCCTACACCCTAGTCCCTACCCCCTAGCCCCTATACCCTAGCCCCTATACCCTAGCCCCTATACCCTAGCCCCTATACCCTAGCCCCTACACCCTAGCCCCTACACCCTAGCCCCTACACCCTAGCCCCTATACCCTATACCCTAGCCCCTATACCCTATACCCTAGCCCCTAGCCCCTACACCCTAACCCTTATACCCTAGCCCCTACACCCTAGCCCCTACACCCTAACCCCTATAACCTAGCCCCTACACCCTAGCACCTACACCCTAGCCCCTACACCCTAGCCCCTACACCCTAGCCCCTATACCCTAGCCCCTACACCCTAGACCCTTCACCCTAACCCCTATACCCTAGCCCCTACACCCTGGCCCTACACCCTAGCCCCTACACCCTAACCCCTACACCCTAGCCCCTATACCCTAACCCCTACACCCTAGCCGTACACCCTAGCTCCTACACCCTAGCCCCTATACCCTAGCCCCTATACCCTAGCCCCTACACCGTAGCCCCTACACCCTAGCCCCTACACCCTACACCCTAGCCCCTATATCCTAGCCCCTATACCCTAGCCCCTACACCCTAGCCCCTACACCCTAGCCCCTACACCCTAGCCCCTACACCCTAGCCCCTATACCCTAACCCCTATACCCTAGCCCCTATACCCTAGCCCCTACACCCTAGCCCCTACACCATAACCCCTATAACCTAGCCCCTACACCCTAGCCCCTACACCCTAGCCCCTATTCCCTAGTCCATATACCCTAGCCCCTACACCCTAGCCCCTATACCCTAACCCCTATACCCTAGCCCCTATACCCTAGCCCCTACACCCTAGCCCCTACACCATAACCCCTATAACCTAGCCCCTACACCCTAGCCCCTACACCCTAGCCCCTATTCCCTAGTCCATATACCCTAGCCCCTACACCCTAGCCCCTACACCCTAACCCCTACACCCTAGCCCCTATACCCTAGCCCCTACACCCTAACCCCTATACCCTAGCCCCTATACCCTAGCCCCTACACCCTAACCCCTACACCCTAGCCCCTATACCCTAGCCCCAATACCCTAGCCCCAATACCCTAGCCCCTATACCCTAGCCCCTATACCCTAGCCCCTATACCCTAGCCCCTACACCCTAGCCCCTACACCATAACCCCTATAACCTAGCCCCTACACCCTAGCCCCTACACCCTAGTCCATATACCCTAGCCCCTACACCCTAGCCCCTATACCCTAGCCCCTATACCCTAGCCCCTACACCCTAGTCCTTACTCCCTAGTCCCTACATCCTAGCCCCTACATCCTAGCCCCAATACCCTAGCCCCTATACCCTAGCCCCTATACCCTAGCCCCTACACCCTAGTCCTTACTCCCTAGTCCCTACATCCTAGCCCCTACACCCTAGTCCTTACTCCCTAGCCCCTACATCCTAGCCCCTATACCCTAGCCCCTACACCCTAGCCCCTACACCCTAGCCCCTATAACCTAGCCCCTACACCCTAGCACCTACACCCTAGCCCCTACACCCTAGCCCCTACACCCTAGCCCCTATACCCTAACCCCTATACCCTAGCCCTACACCCTAGCTCCTACACCCTAGCCCCTATACCCTAGCCCCTACACCCTACACCCTAGCCCCTATACCCTAGCCCCTATACCCTAGCCCCTATACCCTAGCCCCTACACCCTAGCCCCTACACCTAGCCCCTACACCCTAGCCCCTACACCCTAGCCCCTACACCATAACCCCTATACCCTAGCCCCTACACCCTACACCCTAGCCCCTACACCCTAGCCCCTATACCCTAGTCCCTATACCCTAGCCCCTACACCCTAGCCCCTACACCCTAGCCCCAATACCCTAGCCCCTACGCCCTAGCCCCTACACCCTAGCCCCTACACCCTAACCCCTATACCCTAGCCCCTACACCCTAGCCCCTACACCCTAGCCCCTACTCCCTGGGCACCCCTGTATCCATTTTGGGTACCTGACTGACTGGCTGACTGTCGTCTGATTTATTCCTTCTCTCCTCAGATCTTGTCATTTGTCCTCCACACTGTTGTGAGAGGGTTCATCCACTCTGCTACTGGAGGTCTCTACGCTGCTGTGTGAGTACTTCTATAATCCCCTCTGTTACCGGAGGTCTTTATGCTGCTGTGTGAGTACTTCTATAATCCCCTCTGCTACCGGAGGTCTTTATGCTGCTGTGTGAGTACTTCTATAATCCATTCTGTTACCGGAGGTCTCTACGCTGCTGTGTGAGTACTTCTATAATCCACTCTGTTACCGGAGGTCTCTACGCTGCTGTGTGAGTACTTCTATAATCCACTCTGTTACCGGAGGTCTCTACGCTGCTGTGTGAGTACTTCTATAATCCGGAGGTCTCTACGCTGCTGTGTGAGTACTTCTATAATCCCCTCTGTTACTGGAGGTCTTTATGCTGCTGTGTGAGTACTTCTATAATCCACTCTGCTACCGGAGGTCTCTATGCTGCTGTGTGAGTACTTCTATAATCCCCTCTGTTACTGGAGGTCTTTATGCTGCTGTGTGAGTACTTCTATAATCCACTCTGTTACCGGAGGTTTCTACGCTGCTGTGTGAGTATTTCTATAATCCCCTCTGCTACCGGAGGTCTTTATGCTGCTGTGTGAGTACTTCTATAATCCACTCTGTTACCGGAGGTCTCTACGCTGCTGTGTGAGTACTTCTATAATCCCCTCTGTTACTGGAGGTCTTTATGCTGCTGTGTGAGTACTTCTATAATCCACTCTGCTACCGGAGGTCTCTATGCTGCTGTGTGAGTACTTCTATAATCCCCTCTGTTACTGGAGGTCTTTATGCTGCTGTGTGAGTACTTCTATAATCCACTCTGTTACCGGAGGTTTCTACGCTGCTGTGTGAGTATTTCTATAATCCCCTCTGCTACCGGAGGTCTTTATGCTGCTGTGTGAGTATTTCTATAATCCCCTCTGTTACCGGAGGTCTCTATGCTGCTGTGTGAGTATTTATATAATCCACTCTGTTACCGGAGGTCTCTACGCTGCTGTGTGAGTACTTCTATAATCCCCTCTGTTACCGGAGGTCTCTACGCTGCTGTGTGAGTACTTCTATAATCCCCTCTGCTACCGGAGGTCTCTATGCTGCTGTGTGAGTACTTCTATAATCCCCTCTGCTACCGGAGGTCTCTATGCTGCTGTGTGAGTACTTCTATAATCCACTCTGCTACCGGAGGTCTCTATGCTGCTGTGTGAGTACTTCTATAATGTCACACATGGTGTGTGTGTGTATATTGATGTGTGTTTTCTGTATCTCTCTAGGTACCCGTCGTCTCAGTTTGGCAGTCTGACAGGGATGCAGTCTCTGGTGTCTGCTCTGTTTGCTCTGTTCCAGCAGCCGCTCTTCATGGCCATGACAGGCCCTCTGAAGGGAGACCCACTCTGGGTGAATGTAGGCCTGCTGGGGGTCAGTATGCTGGGCTTCCTGCTGCCTCTGTACCTGGTGTGTTTCAGACGCACGCTGCATAGCCGCATACAGGACAGAGACCAAAACACCAAGATATACCTCAAGGTCAACGGGTCCGGCAAACCTGAAGGCCTCGTCTAGAGGAAGGAGTAAGAGGGGAGTAAGAGAGAGAGAGAGGAGAGAGAGAGAGAGAAGAGTTTTGCTCTTTGAATATGCACTCTGAGGACACACTCATACACACATATATTTTACACACACACTTTTCAAGCGACTAATGGAAGAGCTGATGCTGTTGTCATGGAAACAGATACTACCTTGGACGGACACCAAGAACTGAGAGAGAGAGAGAGAGAGAGCGAGAGAGAGAGAGAGAGAGAAAGAGAGAGAGAAAGAGAGAGAGAAAGAGAGAGAGAAAGAGAGAGAGAAAGAGAGAGGAGAAAGAGAGAGAGAAAGAGAGAGAGAAAGAGAGAGAAAGAGAGAGAAAGAAAGAGAGAGAGAGATCAGCCCTCTATTTCCTTCCTCTCTTCCTCTTCCCTACCCTCTAGTAGCCAATCACAGCATTTCTCCTTTCAATACATTTCCTGGCTTTCCAGAAATCCTGGTTGGATGATTCCTGCCTATTTATTCCCTTCTGATTTATTGAAAGTTCCCCCGGAATTTTGTTTTTGTTGTTCAACATGATCTAAGTACCAGTTACAAGACAGTTTACAATATAGTACTGTAAGCTTGTAATAATGATAACAGAATAATGTACCTAGAGGAAACTGATCCCATATATGTACCTAGAGGAAACTGATCCTAGATATGTACCCAGGGGAAACTGATCCTAGATATGTACCCAGAGGAAACTGATCCTAGCTATGTACCCAGGGGAAACTGATCCTAGATATGTACCCAGGGGAAACTGATCCTAGATATGTACCTAGGGGAAACTGATACTAGATATGTACCTAGAGGAAACTGATCCTAGATATGTACCTATGGGAAACTGATCCTAGATATGTACCTAGGGGAAACTGATACTAGATCTGTACCTAGAGGAAACTGATCCTAGATATGTACCTAGGGGAAACTGATCCTAGATATGTACCTAGAGGAAACTGATCCTGTACCTAGAGGAAACTGATCCTAGATATGTACCTAGAGGAAACTGATCCTAGATATGTACCTAGAGGAAACTGATCCTAGATATGTACCTAGGGGAAACTGATCCTAGATATGTACCTAGAGGAAACTGATCCTGTACCTAGGGGAAACTGATCCTAGATATGTACCTAGGGGAAACTGATACTAGATATGTACCTAGGGGAAACTGATCCTGTACCTAGGGGAAACTGATCCTAGATATGTACCTAGGGGAAACTGAAACTGATCCTAGATATGTACCTAGGGGAAACTGATCCTAGATATGTACCTAGGGGAAACTGATCCTAGATATGTACCTAGAGGAAACTGATCCTAGATATGTACCTAGAGGAAACTGATCCTAGATATGTACCTAGGTGAAACTGATCCTAGATATGTACCTATGGGAAACTGATCCTAGATATGTACCTAGGGGAAACTGATCCTGTACCTAGAGGAAACTGATCCTGTACCTAGGGGAAACTGATCCTAGATATGTACCTAGAGGAAACTTATCCTAGATATGTACCTAGGGGAAACTGATCCTAGATATGTACCTAGGGGAAACTGATCCCAGATATGTACCTAGAGGAAACTGATCCTGTACCTAGGGGAAACTGATCCTAGATATGTACCTAGGGGAAACTGATCCTGTACCTAGGGGAAACTGATCCTAGATATGTACCTAGAGGAAACTGATCCTAGATATGTACCTAGAGGAAACTGATCCTAGATATGTACCTAGGGGAAACTGATCCAGTACCTAGAGGAAACTGATCATAGATAAGTACCTAGAGGAAACTGATCCTAGATATGTACCTAGAGGAAAGTGCCAAATGGCATCATTTGGTGCCATCTGGTCTCAAGTAGTGCACTATGTAGGGAATAGGGTGCCAATTGGGACGCACAATGAATTTGAGGGTTTTGTATGTTGAACAGTCAAGTCTCTTCTGTTCTATCATCCCACTTTTATACTGCTGTCTGGTCATATTGCAGATATATATTTATGTGTGGGTGTTGCTGTAAACATATAGATATATATTTATGTGTGGGTGTTGTTGTAAACATATAGATATATATTTATGTGTGGGTGTTGTAATCATATAGATATATATTTATGTGTGGGTGTTGCTGTAAACATATAGATATATATTAATGTGTGGGTGTTGTTGTAAACATATAGATATATATTAATGTGTGGGTGTTGCTGTAAACATATAGATATATATTTATGTGTGGGTGTTGCTGTAAACATATAGATATATATTTATGTGTGGGTGTTGTAATCATATAGATATATATTTATGTGTGGGTGTTGCTGTAAACATATATATATGTATGTGTGGGTGTTGTTGTAAACATATAGATGTATATTTATGTGTGGGTGTTGCTGTAAACATATATATATTTATGTGTGGGTGTTGTTTTAAATGATAGTCACATAGTTGTTGACAGACATAAAGGAGGGGGAACTGATAGCTGTATTGATTCCTGGTAAATAATTGATGACTAGTGATTTATAGTTGTTTAGAATAATGGTATCGGTCTGGAGTACAGGGAGAGGAATTCAGCACTTTCAGCCCCTGACCTCTAGTCCCTGACATCTAGCACCTAACCTCTAGCCCCTGACCTCTAGCCCCTTGACCTCTAGCCCCTTGACCTCTAGCCCCTTGACCTCTAGCCCCTGACCTCTAGCCCCTGTCCTCTAGTCCCTGACCTCTGGTCCTTGACCTCTGGTCCCTGTCCTCTAGCCCCTGACCTCTGGTCCCTGACCTCTGGTCCCTGACCTCTAGTCCTTGACCTCTAGCCCCTGACCTCTGGTCCCTGACCTCTGGCCTCCGAACTCTAGCCCCTGACCTCTAGCCCCTTGAACTCTAGCCCCTTGACCTCTAGTCCCTGACCTCTGGCCCCTGACCTCTAGCCCCTGACCTCTAGCCCCTGACCTGTAGTTCTTGACCTCTAGCCCCTGACCTCTAGTCCCTGACATCTAGCCTCTGATCTCTGGTCCCTGACCTCTAGCCCCTGACCTCTAGCCCCTGACCTCTGGTCCCTGACATCTAGCCTCTGACCTCTAGTCCCTGACCTCTAGTCCCTGACCTCTAGCCCCTGACCTCTGACCTCTAGTCCCTGTAAAGCTTTCTACTGAATATCTCATCAGGTGTTTCCGATTTTAGGTTTCTACATCATTTCATGGGGATTCATCTCTTCAATGTGACCTGATCATGGTTACACATTAGACTTTCCTAAGAAAATATAGGAAATACATGAACACTACCGTTCAACAGTTTGGGGTCACTTAGAAATGTCCTTGTTTTTAAAAGAAAAGCTATTTTTTTGTCCATTAAAATAACATAAAATTGATCATAAATACAGTGTAGACATTGTTAATGTCGTAAATGACTATTGTAGCTGGAAACGGCTGATTTTTTTTAATGGAATATCTACATAGGCCCACTATCAGCAGTCATCACTTCTGTGTTCCAATGGCACGTTGTGCTAGCCAGCTCAGATGAGTTGCAGAAAAACCAGATGTGGAGGCTGAGGTTGGAGTTAGCTGAGTAGAACAGGGTAAACAGGTCCTGAGGGGAATCCAAGGTGGTGGTGGTGAGATGTGGAGACTGAGGTTGGAGTTAGCTGAGTAGAACAGGGTAAACAGGTCCTGAGGGGAATCCAAGGTAATAGTGGTGAGTAAAATCCAGAGCAAGGTAGTTGGGTGGTGAGATGTGGGACAGGAGCCAGAGACAGAGAGGTAACTGCAATGAGAGGATAAACGGTGTCACGCAGGGAAACAGGCACAGCAGAGTAACAGGATCTTGAGTAATCATAAATGGCTAGAATCATGGACTGACTGAGCAGAGATTACGATCTGGCAGAGTGGAAGTGGCAGGACTGAGTATTTGTAAAGGTCTTGATTATGGAACAAGTTGCAGCTGGTAGGGATCTGCTCTGACTCCAGCACACCTGTCTTCAACCACACAATCACACAGAGAGGGAGAGGGAAAGAGGGAGAGTGTACAGGGGGAGTAACTGCAGGTTAAGAAGACACCGGATGAACATCAGAGGGCGTAGCAGGGGCAAATGTAACAACCGGGGCCTCCCATTCATCTTTCTATTATGGTTAGAGACAGTTTGCGCTGTTCTGTGAAGGGAGTAGTACACAGCGTTGTATGAGATCTTCAGTTTCTTGGCAATTTCTCATTTGGAATAGCTTTCATTTCTCAGAACAAGAATAGACTGATGAGTTTCAGAAGAAAAGTATTTGTTTCTGGCCATTTTGAGCCTGTAATCGAACCCATACCAGACTATGCTCCAGATACTCAACTAGTCTAAAGAAGTCCAGTTTTATTGCTTCTTTAATTAGAGCAACAGTTTTCAGCTGTGCTAACATAATTGCAAAATGATTTTCTAATAATAAATTAACCTTTTAAAGTTATAATCTTGGATTAGCTAACACAACGTGCCATTGGAACACAGGAGTGATGGTTGCTGATAATGGGCCTCTGTACGCCAAAGTAGATATTCCATAAAAAATCTGTCGTTTCCAGCTATAATAGTCATTTACAACATTAACAATGTCTACACTGTATTTCTGATCAATTGTATGTTATTTTAATGGACAACATTTGTAATAGTTGTATTGGTTGAGGAAAATGTCTTCCATTCTGAGTGGTTTTGTTCAAGCTCCTTCAGAGGTAGCCTTAGAGTTGTGTACTAAGGAGCAGTTAATTGAAATTGCAGAACATTATCAGATTGAGATAGTTGATAAAAAAATGAGACTTAAAACAAAATTAAAGCAGGGTCTTAAGGAAATAGACCCCAAAAAAACACCTGTCTGCTAGTAGTGAGGGTACAAGTTTTCAGTCTAGTCCTTCATTAACTTTTGAGCAGCAGCGGGAGCTGTTGCGAATGCAGTTGGAGATAGAGCGATTGAGAAATGCTAATAGATCAGAAGAATTACCACAGTTTGATGTTTCACAGAATCTTTGTTTGTTGCGTAAATTTGATGAGTCAGATCCAGACAAATACTTTGCTTTATTTGAGCGTATTGCGGAAGCCAGAGCTTGGTCAGATTTGGACATGACTATGTTGTTGCAATGTGTACTTACAGGTAAAGCACATGAGGCTTTTGTAGCACTGAGTGTAGCTGACAGTAAAGTGTATGCTAAAGTTAAATCAGCAGTTCTGAAGGTCTACGAGCTTGTGCCAGAGGCATATCGTCAACGTTTTCATTACAGGAAGAGGTTAGATTCACAAACCTATTCTGAGTTTTTTCATGATTTGACTTCCGCATTTAATCGTTGGTGTACAGCTTCTGAAGTTAGTACTTTTGAGGATCTGTCGAATTTGATTGTGTTAGAACAGTTCAGAAATTCTGTGTGACCAGGTTGCTACATGCATGAATGAACGTAAAGTTAAGTCTCCAAGTGATGCAGCAGTCCTTGCAGATGAGTACAGGCTAAGACATAAAAGCCATTTTGAGTCAAACAGTGACATGTACCATAAAAATAACTTTACTAGTAGGTCACCTTTTTTTGGAGCTTCTTTCCAAAGGCCTCAGCAGAAGTTTGGGTCTGGAGGACTAAAAGCACCGGTTAATGCTAATACCTGTTGCTACTGTTTAGTTGAAGGACATTGGAAGAAAGATTGTCCTCTACTTAAATCAAAAAAGTCAGGTCAAGTTAAACCTGCTGTGATGACAGCTCCTGTTTCAGCCTCTGACCACAAGGGTGAGTTTTTTCAGCCACTAGTTGAGTTTGATTCTCAGTCTTCCCACTGTGATTTTTCAGCCTTTATTTCAGATGGTGTAGTGTCCCTGAAAGATGGCAACCAAAATGTTTCAATCAAGATCTTAAGAGACACTGGAGCTTTAGATTATTTTATTCTGGAATCTGTTTTGCCGTTCTCTAAGGAGTCTGATACTGGCAAATGTGTAATGGTACGTGGTATGGGTTTAGTTTAGTTTAGTTCCATTCTCTTCTCCTTTACATGAAGTTACCCTAAAATGTGGTCTGGTAGAGGGTGATGTAGATGTTGGGGTTAGACCCCAGTTGCCAGTAGAGGGAGTCCACATGATTTTGGGGAATGACTTGGCAGGTAGTAAAGTGTGGGCAGATGGCAAACTAAACATCTTTACGAAGCAACCTTCAGTTGGGTATCTCCAGATCGCAACTGTGTGTCTCCTGAGGTATTTCCAGTTTGTGCTGTTACCCACGCTGCCTCTCGTAATAAGGTTGAGAGTAAGCCAGAAAGTCTTGAGTCTCCAGACAGAACAGTTGACTAGTTCTAGAGATTCATTGATGTCTGAGCAAAAGGCTGATACTACCTTGGCTGATCTGTTTGATAAAGTGGTTCTTGATTCAGTGGTGAGGAATAGTGCTCAGTGTTATTTTCTTCTTGATGGACTGTTGGTTAGGAAATGGGTTCCACACTATGATCAGGGTCTAGGAGAACCAGTCTTTCAAATAGTTGTACCTACTACTTTGCGAAATAAAGCGTTGCAAACTTCACATGGTTACGTGGCAGGTCATATGGGTGTTCGTAAAACTTATGATCGCATACTCCGGAATTTTTTTTTCTGGCCACGTTTAAAGCGGGATGTAGCTCAGTTTATTAAAACTTGTCATACGTGTCAGTGCACAAGCAAGCCAAACCAGGTTGTATGCCATGTGAACCTGTTAAAATGTTATCACTCCTGTGATCTAAGCAAAGTGGAAGGCACTCCAGCGGTGAGGTCAGCGTTGATTGCTGCTCCAGTCACTGCATCTTGTGGCTTTAACTTTGGAGGGGGGAGAAGAGGAGGTAGTTAGGGTTTCGGATGAGGTCTTACAAAGACGGTTGGAAAAACTTCCAGACTTTGCAAAACCTTGGTTTTGGTAGATCATTTAGACTCTGAGAAACGTGATGAATTGGTAGCTCTTATTAGAAGCTACCCTGTTTTTGTTTTCTGACACTCTATCGAAAACCCATTTAATTGAGCATGACATAGACATCGGAGATGCTAAGCCTATCAAACAGAGATTTTATCGTGTATCTCAGGAGAAGAGACTGCAATTGGACGACGTGGTCGTCCACTCAGACTCCTGGGAGGAGTATGTCTGGAGAGTGCAGGCCCTGTTCGAAAGACTGGTGTGGGCCAGGTTGAGGATCAATTTGGAAAAGTGTGAGTTTGCCAAAGCTACAGTCACATACCTAGGCAAGGTTGTTGGTCAGGGTGTTGTCTGTCCCGTGGAAGCCAAGGTTCAGGCTGTGAAGCAGTTCCCACAGCCCTCCACAAAGAAAGAACTGATGCGCTTCCTGGGAATGGCGGGGTACTACCGTGCTTTCTGTAAACTTTTCGGTAGTAGTGTCCCCCCTGACCAATCTGTACTACCGTGCTTTCTGTTAACTATTCGGTAGTAGTGTCCCCGCTGACCAATCTGCTGAATGCCAAGGCTGAATTTATCTGGTCCACCCAGTGTCAAGAGGCATTTGATGCAGTTAAGGCTCTTTTGTGTTTGGCACCCGTGTTGGTAGCACCAAATTTTGGGAAACCTTTCAAATTGCAGGTAGACGCCAGTCAAATCTGTGCTGGGGCTGTGCTTCTCCAGGAAAATGATGACAATGTTGAGTGTCCAGTCAGTTTCTTTTCCCGGAAATGTAATAAGTATCAGCAAAACTATTCTGTAATTGAAAAGGAGGCTTTAGGTCTCATTTGGGCTTTACAGCACTTCGAAGTCTACGTTGGTTCTGGTTTGACCCCTTTAACTGTGTTCACTGACCACAACCCACTTATTTTTCTGAAGTCCCTGCAAAATCCCAACCAGCGCTTGATGCGTTGGGCTTTGTTCTTGCAACCATTCAACCTCTGATATTAGACACATTAGTGGTAAGGATAATATAATTGCTGATGCTCTGTCTAATGCTCCTTTAACCTAGTTTGTATTTTCTCTCTGCTGACCCCTGCAGGCTGTCTGCGCCTCTTTTCTCTTAAATTGCTCCCCAGGTACTGAGCTTGAGGACGGACAGTCAGCTAGGGGACACGGGGCTACTACTAGGAGCCGGGACTGGTATCTGTTTTTTTGGGGGGAGGGGGGGGGGGGGGATTTTGGAATGTTTTGAATATGTTGGGTTGTTATTTGGGTTGAGGGTGGGATCCTCATTTTAAGGAGGGGGGTGTCACAGCCCCTCTGCAGTGCAGGGGCGGTTCCTCCTGCAGGCAGAGGAGGGTCGTTAGTGATTGGAGCCACCTGGGCTCAGGGTATTTAAACTGCTCCACTAACCTCTCTCTCTCTCTCTCTCTCTCTCTCTCTCTCTCTCTCTCTCTCTCTCTCTCTCTCTCTCTCTCTCTCTCTCTCTCTCTCTCTCTCTCTCTCTCTCTCTCTCTCTCTCTCTCTCTCTCTCTCTCTCTCTCTCTCTCTCTCTCTCTCTCTCTCTCTCTCTCTCTCTCTCTCTCTCTCTCTCTCTCTCTCTCTCTCTCTCTCTCTCTCTCTCTCTCTCTCTCTCTCTCTCTCTCTCTCTCTCTCTCTCTCTCTCTCTCTCTCTCTCTCTCTCTCTCTCTCTCTCTCTCTCTCTCTCTCTCTCTCTCTCTCTCTCTCTCTCTCTCTCTCTCTCTCTCTCTCTCTCTCTCTCTCTCTCCTCTCTCTCTCTCTCTCTCTGCTCCTCCAGGTATGATCCTGTTTTGTTTGTTTCTTTTGTAGGTTTACTTAGTTTCCACTCAGTCATGTTCACACACACACTGATTCATGCACCCTACCTACACCCTACATTATGACATTTCCACACCTCATTCCTTTTTCTTTGTTCCAAGTTAATCGTTTTTTTCGTTTACAATAAAGAACCTTTTTGATTGGCCTATACCATGTCCCCTCATTTTTGCCACAGGCTATGAGCCGGCAGAGGAGGGGCCATGACATTTGTTTCAGTCAATAACCATGTGTGTGAGGTGGATACTTTTGTTTCAATGTAGATTTGTTAAAGACTATCAAGAAACACTCTGTGGCCTTGATTTAGCCCACTGTATGTGCCATCATAGATTTGTGTAATAATGATGCTTTTATGTCAACCTACGACCAATATTGTTATTCTGTTGCGGCGGTACTGCGGCGGTACTGCGGCGGTACTGCGGCGGTACTGCAGAGGTACTGCAGAGGTACTGCAGAGGTACTGAGGCTGCTGGAATAAAGTAATTTGTTTAAATGTTTGTAAATGTCTTCAAGTTTCAGGTATTTGGTCACATGCACAAGTACAGTGAAAACACCTTTCTTGCTCTTTCCCAACAATGCAGTAATCAATATCAGTAGTACTATAAAAATATGATAGAATAGACATATTTTATAATACTAATGATAATATATAAATAGTACTATAACATGTCTCTTTCATATGAGTCAAATCAATCAAATCAAATTGTATTCATCAAATGCTTTGTAAACAACAGGTGTCAACAGTGAAATTATTACTTATTGGCCCTTCCCAACAATGCTGAGAGAATTAATAGCAAAGTAAAACTTAATAATAAATACATTATGAGTAACAATAACATGGCTGCATACACGGGGTACCAGTACTGAGTCAATGTGCAGGGGTACCAGGTAATAACATGGCAATATACACGGGGTACCAGTACTGAGTCAATGTGTAGGGGTACCAGGTAATAACATGGCAATATACACGAGGTACCAGTACTGAGTCAATGTGTAGGGGTACGGGGTAATAACATGGCTATATACACGGGGTACCAGTACTGAGTCAATGTGTAGGGGTACGGGGTAATAACATGGCTATATACACGGGGTACCAGTACTGAGTCAATGTGCAGGGGTACCAGGTAATAACATGGCAATATACAGGAAGTACCAGTACTGAGTAGATGTGTAGGGGTATGGGGTAATAACATGGCTATATACACAGGGTACCAGTACTGAGTCAATGTGCAGGGGTACCAGGTAATAACATGGCTATATACACAGGGTACCAGTACTGAGTCAATGTGCAGGGGTACGGGGTAATAACATGGCTATATAAAGGGAGTACCAGTACTGAATAGATGTGCAGGGTTATCAGGTAATAACATGGCTATATACAGGGAGTACCAGGTAATAACATGGCTATACACAGGGAGTACCAGGTAATAACATGGCTATATACAGGGAGTACCAGGTAATAACATGGCTATATACAGGAAGTACCAGGTAATAACATGGCTATATACAGGAAGTACCAGGTAATAACATGGCTATATACAGGGAGTACCAGGTAATAACATGGCTATATACAGGAAGTACCAGGTAATAACATGGCTATATACAGGAAGTACCAGGTAATAACATGGCTATATACAGGAAGTACCAGGTAATAACATGGCTATATACAGGAAGTACCAGGTAATAACATGGCTATATACAGGAAGTACCAGGTAATAACATGGCTATATACAGGAAGTACCAGGTAATAACATGGCTATATACAGGGAGTACCAGGTAATAACATGGCTATATACAGGGAGTACCAGGTAATAACATGGCTATATACAGGGAGTACCAGGTAATAACATGGCTATATACAGGGAGTACCAGGTAATAACATGGCTATATATACAGGGAGTACCAGGTAATAACATGGCTATATACAGGGAGTACCAGGTAATAACATGGCTATATACAGGAAGTACCAGGTAATAACATGGCTATATACAGGGAGTACCAGGTAATAACATGGCTATATACAGGAAGTACCAGGTAATAACATGGCTATATACACAGGGTACCAGTTAATAACATGGCTATATACACAGGGTACCAGGTAATAACATGGCTATATACACAGGGTACCAGGTAATAACATGGCTATATACACAGAGTACCAGGTAATAACATGGCTATATACAGGGAGTACCAGGTAATAACATGGCTATATACACAGGGTACCAGTTAATAACATGGCTATATACACAGGGTACCAGGTAATAACATGGCTATATACACAGGGTACCAGGTAATAACATGGCTATATACACAGAGTACCAGGTAATAACATGGCTATACACAGGGAGTACCAGGTAATAACATGGCTATATACAGGGAGTACCAGGTAATAACATGGCTATATACAGGGAGTACCAGGTAATAACATGGCTATATACAGGGAGTACCAGGTAATAACATGGCTATATACAGGAAGTACCAGGTAATAACATGGCTATATACAGGAAGTACCAGGTAATAACATGGCTATATACAGGCAGTACCAGGTAATAACATGGCTATATACAGGAAGTACCAGGTAATAACATGGCTATATACAGGGAGTACCAGGTAATTGAGGTAGATAAAGTGACAGATAATAACCAGTAGCAGCAGCAGTAGTATGTGATGAGTAAAAAAAAAGTTAGTCTGAACAGCGATTGGTTAACAATTTCACTCATTCATATCTCTTTATCATATGAAGAGTTTAGTAACATTGTAAATAATTTGTTCTTAACTGACTTGCCTAGTTAAATAAAATAAAAATAGTTTATCCATCTCTCCTTAATCCATATCTGTCACGCTCGTCGTAAAGATGGGACCAAGGCGCAGCGGGAATGTGTATGCTCATCTTCTTTATTGTGAAGAAAAACCAAAACAAACACTTAATCAAAACAACGATGAGAAAACAGTCCTGTGAGCCACACAGCTACACTAACATTTTACATTTTAGTAGACGCTCTTATGCAGAGGGACTTACAGTAGTGAATACATACATTTCATAAATGTTTTCTCCGTACTGGTCCCCCGTGGGAATCGAACCCACAACCCTGGCGTTGCAAACACCATGCTCTACCAACTGAGCCACACAGGACCACTTACGGAACAACTACCCATAAAAACCTAGGAAAAAACAACCCTACTAAATAGGACCTTCAATTAGAGGCAACGAGAAACAGCTGCCTCCAATTGAAGGTCAAACCAATAAACTAAGCATAGAAATAGATAAACTAGACACAGACATAGACTAACATAGAACATTGCCCAACAAACCCCGAAACACATTAAACAAACACCCCCTGCCACGTCCTGACCAAACTACAATAACAAATAACCCCTTTACTGGTCAGGACGTGACAATATCGCCTTATTTCATATCTCTTTAATCCATCTCGCCTTATTTCATATCTCTTTAATCCATATATCTTTATTTCATATAAAGAGTTCACAGGAGGTTGCTGGCACCATAATTGGGGAGGACAGGCTTGTGGTAATGGCTGGAGTGGTATCGGTAGAACGGTATCAATTACATCAAACCCATGGTTTCCATGTGTTTCCATGTTTTCCATTTGTTTCCATGGTTTCCATGTGTTTGATGCCGTTCCATCTGCTCCGTTCCAGTCCTTATCATGAGCTGTCCTCCCTTCACCAGCCTCCTCTGGAAGAGTTTAGTGTCCAAATCTCTTTATATCATATGATGAGTTTAGTGTCTATATCTCTTTATATCATATGATGAGTTTAGTGGGCTAAGGGCTCTAATTCAGTCTGGGTCGCTGAAACAATACAGATTGTGTGATAGAAATTTAAATGTAATTTCCCGACGGTCCCAGGATTACAGAAGTCTATTGGACCCATTCTTTTCAAAAGTTATCCGTCTGGATTTCTATAACTATAACGTTATAGTGTGGACACTATATAAATCATTCCTACTGGATAGGTGGTGTACTTAACTGCAGTATAGTATTATTACTATTTCATGGAAACATGGTTATTATGGACATTGGTGTTGACCGTTGACCTTTACCCTCAGGTGACGTCATCACCCAGAGTCTGCAAAGTATTAATGGGACACTACCTCATGTTGAGTTGGTTCCTCTCTAGGTTTCTTCCTAGGTTTTGGCCTTTCTAGGGAGTTTTTCCTAGCCACCGTGCTTCTACATCTGCATTGCTTGCTGTTTGGGGTTTTAGGCTGGGTTTCTGTACAGCACTTTGAGATATCAGCTGATGTACGAAGGGCTATATAAATACATTTGATTTGAATTTCATTTGATATATCGCTCTCCTGTTTTCTACCGTTTGTACATGGCTGTACCCCCCACTTTTTTTTAATACACCTTTTTCTCCCCAATTTTGTTGTAACAAATTAGTAGTTACAGCCTCGTCCTATCGCTGCAACTCCCGTGTGGACTTGTTTTCACTATACAGCATATTCTACCTCTTAGTGATGTAATTCGGAAACACAATGTCAACTTTCACTGCTATGCGGACGAAACACAGCTGTACATTTCAATGAAATATGGCCTACCCGGTAAAATTGCCTAACTTGGAAGCTTAAGGAAGTGTATGGCGGTAAATGTTTTACTTTTAAACTCGTACAAAACAGAGACGCTATTTCTAGGTCCAAAGAGACAAAGAGACCTGCTGCTTGATCTGACAATTCATCTTGTTGGTTGTACAGTTGACTCAAATCAAAACTGTGAAGGACCTCGGCGTTACTCTGGACCCTGATCTCTCTTTTGATGAACATATCAAGATTATTTCAAGGGCAGCTTTTTCAATCTTAGTAACTACAAAAATCGGAAACTTTTTGTCCAAAAAATTATGCAGAAAAATCCATGCTTTTGTGACGTCAACATTAGACTACAGCAATGCTCTACTCTCAAGCTACCTGCATAAAGCACTAAATAAACTTCAGTTAGTGCTAAACACAGCTGCTAGAATCCACCTGGTCGTGCTGCTGCTCCAGTTTCAACTTTTCTGCCTGCAGCTATGGAACCCTAACCTGTTCACTGGATGTGCTACCTTGTCCCAGACCTGCTGTTTTCGACCCTCTCTCTCCCTCCCGCTTTCTCTTTCTCCCTCCCCCTCTCTCTTTCTCTCTTTCTCTACCGCACCTGCTGTCTCGATGTCTGAATGCTCTGCTATGAAATGCCAACTGATATTTACTCCTGAGGTGCTGCGCTGTTGCACCCTCTACAACCACTGTGATTATGTTTGAACATCTTGAAGAACAATCTGGCCTTAATGGCCATGTACTCTTATAATCTCCACCCGGCACAGCCAGAAGAGGACTGGCTACCCCTCATAGCCTGGTTCCTCTCTAGGTTTCTTCCTAGGTTCCTGCCTTTCTAGGGAGTTTTTCCTAGCCACCGTGCTTCTACACCTGCATTGCTTGCTGTTTGGGGTTTTAGGCTGGGTTACTGCTGATGTAAATAAGTCAATAAGTCATTCATTCAGTCAGTTAGTCAGCCAATCAATCAGCAAAAAAATAAGTCAGCCAACCAGCCATATATTGATTCTGTCAGCCAGTCAGTAAGTAATTCAGTCAGTCATTTTTTTTTTTATAGAACAAATTCTTATTTACAATGATGGCCTACCGGGGAACAGTTGGTTAACTGCCTTGTTCAGGGGAAGAACAACATATTTTTACCTTGTCAGCTCGGGGTTCGATTCAGCAACCTTTCGGTTACTGGCCCAATGCTCTTACCACTAGGCTACCTGCTGCCCCAAAATTCAGTCAGTCATTCATTCATTCAGTTAGTCAGGCAGTCAGCCAGCCAGCCAGCCAGTCATTCTGTCATTCAGCCAGCCAGTCATTCATTCAGTCAGTCAGCCAGCCAGTCAGTCAGGCAAACCACCATTCAGCCAGTCAGTCAGCCAATCAGACATTAATTCAGCCATTCAGTCAATCACTCAGTCAGCCAGTCAGTCAGCCAGTGAGATAGTAAGGCAGCCAGTGATTCAGCTAGTCAGCTAACCAGTCAGTCAGCCATTCAGTCAGTCAGTCAGCTAGTCAGCCAGCCAGTCAGTCACTCATTCATGTATTCATTCAGTCAGCCAGTCTGTCATTGCATCAGCCAGTCAGTAAGTAAATCAGTCAGTCAGTCAGTAATTAAGTCAGCCAATCAGCTAACCAGTCAGCCAGTCAGTCATTGATTCAGCCATTCAGTCAGTAATTAAGTCAGCCAATCAGCTAACCAGTCAGCCAGTCATTCAGTCAGTCAGCTAGTCAGCCAGCCAGTCAGTCACTCAATCAGTTATCCATTCATTGAGTCAGCCAGTCCGTCATTGAGTCAGTTAGTCAGTAAGTCATTCAGTCAGTAAGCAAGTCAGCCAAGCAGTCACTCAGCCAGTAAATTCAGTCAGTCAATCTGTCAGTTTGTCAATCAGGTAGTCAGCCAGTCAGCTAGTCATTAATTAATGAATTAATTCAGTCAGTCAGTCAGTCAGTCAGTCAATCAGTCAGTCAATCAGTCAGTCAGTCATTCAACGAGCCAGTCATTCAGTAAGTCAGGGAGCCAGTCAGCCAGCCTGCAAGTCAGCCTGTCAGCCAGTTAGACAGCCAGTCAATCAGTCAGTCAGTCAATCAGTCAGCCAGTCAGTCACTCAGTGAGTTAGCCAGTCAGTAATTCAGTCAGTCACTCAGCAGTCATTCAGACAGTCATTCATTCATTCAGCCAGTCAGTCAATCCGTCAGTCATTCAGTCAGCCAGTCAGTCAATCAGTCATTCATTCAGTCAGCCAGTCAGTCTTTAATTCAGACAGTCAGTCATTCAGTTAGCCACTCAGTCAGTCAGTGAGGCAGTCAGTGAGGCAGCCAGTCAGCCAGTCAGCCAACCAGTCAGTCAGCCAGATATTCAGTCAGTCAGTCATTGAGTCAGCCAATCAGTAAGCCAGTCGCCCACACAGTCAGTCAGCCAGTAATTCAGTCATTCATTCACTCAGTCATTCAGTCAGTCTGTCAATCAATCACTCAGTTAGTCAGTCAGCCAGTCAGTCATTCAGTCATTCAGTCATTCATTTGGCCAGTCAGTCAGTGAGCCAGTCAGTTATTCAGTCAGCCAGTCAACTAGTCAGCAAACCAGTCAGTCAGCCAGATATTCAATTATTCAGTCATTCAGTCAGCCAACCAGTCAGTCCACAAGTCAGCCTGTCAGTAAGTCATTCAGTCAGGTAGTCAGCCAGCCAGCCATTCAGCCAGTCATTCAGTCAGCCAGTCAGTCAATCAGCCAGTCAGCCAGTCAGTCAGCCAGTCATTCAGTCATTCATTTGGCTTTTTCTTTTCAACTTTCAGCCAGTCAGTCACTCAGCCAGGCAGCCACCCAATTAACCAGTCAGTGAGTCTATCAGTCAGCCAGTCAGTTAACCAGTCAGTCAGTCAACCAGTCAGTCAGCCAGTCAGTCAGTTAACCAGTCAGTCAGTCAGCCAGTCAGTCATTCCTTGAGCCAGTCTGTCATTCATTCAGTCAGCCAGTCAGTCAGCCAGTCATTCAGTCAGCCAGTCAGTCAAGCAGCCAGTCCATTAGTAAGTCAATCAGTCAGCCAGTCGGTCATTCAGTCAGCCAGTCAATATGTAATTTGGTCAGTTAGACAGTCAGTCATTCAGTCAGACAGTCAGCCAGTCAGTCAGAAAACCAATCAGTCAGTTAACCAGCCATTCAGTCAGTCAGCCAGTCAGTAATTCACTAATTTATTTAGCCAGTCAGTCAGTCAATCCCTCAGTCAGTCAGTCAGTCATTCAGTAAATCAGTCTGTCAGCTAGTGAGCCAGCGAGTCATTCAGCCAGCCAGCCAGTCAGTCAGTCATTCAGTCAGTCATTCAGTCAGTTAGCCAGTCAGTCAGTCATTCAGTAAATCAGTCTATCAGCTAGCGAGCCAGCGAGTCATTCATTCAGCCAGCCAGCCAGTCATTCAGTCATTCAGTCAGTTATTCAGTCAGTCAGTTAGCCAGTCAGCCAGCCAGCCAGCCAGTCAGTCAGTCAGTCAGTCAGTCAGTCAGTCATTCAGTCATTCAGTCATTCAGTCAGTTATTCAGTCAGTCAGTTAGCCAGTCAGTCAGTTAGCCAGTCAGTCAGCCAGCCAGCCAGCCAGTCAGTCAGTCATTCAGTCATTCAGTCAGTTATTCAGTCAGTCAGTTAGCCAGTCAGTCAGTTAGCCAGTCAGTCAGTCAGTCAGTCAACCATCAGTCATTCAGTCACCCATCTAGCCAAGCAGCCAGTCAGTCAGTAAGTCATTTAGTCAGCCAGCAAGCCAGTCAGCCAGCAGTCAGCCAGCCAGTCAGCCAGCAAGCCAGTTAAGCAGTCAGCCAGTCAGTCAGTAAGTCTTTCAGTCAGGCAGCCAAGCAGCCAGTCAGCCAGTCAGCCACTCAGTCAGTAAGTCATTCAACCAGCCAAGCAGTAAGCCAGTCAGTCAGTCAGCCAGTCTGCCAGCCAAGCATTCAGTCAGCCAGCCAGCCAAGCAGTCAGTCAGTCCTTATATGAGATAATACTGCAGCTTTCTAACAACTAGTCACCAATAAATGTTTCTGTTAAGAGAGAGAGAGAGACAGAGACCAATATATACAGTTGAAGTCAGAAGTTTACATACACCTTAACCAAATACATTTAAACTCCGTTTCTCGCAATTCTGACATTTAATCTGAGTAAAAATTTCCTGTCTTAGATCAGTTAGGATCACCACTTTATTTTAAGAATGTGAAATGTCAGAATAATAGTAGAGAATCATTTATTTCAGCTTATATTTCTTTCATCACATTCCCAGTGGGTCAGAAGTTTACATACACTCAATTAGTATTTGGTAGCATTACCTTTCAATTGTTTAACTTGGGTCAAACGTTTCAGGTAGCCTTCCACAAGCTTCCGACAATAAGTTGGGTGAATTTTGGCCCATTCCTCCTGACAGAGCTGGTGTAACTGAGTCAGGTTTGTTGGCCTCCTTGCTCGCACACGCTTTTTCAGTTCTGCCCACACATTTTCTATTGGATTGAGGTCAGGGCTTTGTGATGGCCACTCTAATACCTTGACTTTGTTGTCCTTAAGCCATTTCGCCACAACTTTGGAAGTATGCTTGGGGTCATGTTCATTTGGAAGACCCATTTGCAACCAAGCTTCCAAACTTCCTGACTGATGTCTTGAGATGTTGCTTCAATGTATCCATATAATTTCCCTGCCTCATGATGCCATCTACAGTCGTATGAAAAAGTTTGGGCACCCCTCTGAGGCTGCATAATAATTTACTCTTGTCGTCACAGAAAATTATCACAGTGGCATGCCATTCATGTTCTAATAAAAGCTGAGTACTGGGGTATTGTCCAGACAAAGATTTTTAGTGTAGCAATATTAAGTTGTATGAAATTAAATCAGATGTGAAAAATAGGCTATGCAAAAATTTGGGCACCCTTGTCATTCTGTTGACTTGAATACCTGTAACTACTTAGCACTGATTAATTGGAACACACAATTGGTTTGGTGAGTTCATTAAACCTTGAACTTCATAGACAAGTGCATCCAATCACGAGAAAAGGTATTTAAGGTGACCAATTGCAAGTTGTTGTTCTCTTTGACTCTCCTCTGAAGAGTGGCAACATGGGGGCCTCAAAACAACTCTCAAATGACCTGAAAACAAAGATTGTTCAACATTATGGTTTAGAGGAAGGCTAGAAAAAGCTAATCGCAGAGATGTAAGCTGTCAGTGTCCACTGTGAGGAACATAGTGAGGAAATGGAAGACCACAGGCACAGTTCTTGTTAAGGCCAGAAGTGGCAGACCAAGTAAAATATCGGTGAGGCAAAGGTGAAGGATGGTGAGAACGGTCAAAAACAGCCCAGAGACCACCTCCAAAGACCTACAACATCATCTTGCTGCAGATGGTGTCACTGTGCATCGTTCAACAATTCAGCGCACTTTGCACAAGGAGAAGCTGTATGGGAGAGTGATGCGGAAGAAGCCTTTTCTGCACACGCGCCACAAACAGAGTCACTTGAGGTATGCAAATGCACATTTGGACAAGCCAGCTTCATTTTGGAATAAGGTGCTGTGGACTGAGGAGTTATTTGGTCATAACAAGGGACGTTATTGCATGGCGGCAAAAGAACACAGCGTTCCAAGAAAAACACTTGCTACCCACAGTAAAATTTGGTGGGGGTTCCATCATGCTGTGGGGCTGTGTGGCCAGTGCCGGTACTGGGAATCTTGTTAAAGTTGAGGGTCGCATGGATTCCACTCAATATCAGCAGATTCTTGGGAATAATGTTGAAGAATCAATCAGTCACAAAGTTGAAGTTACACCGGGCTGGATATTTCAACAAGACAACGACCCAAAAACACTGCTCAAAATCTACCCGGGCATTTATGCAGAGGAACAAGTACAATGTTCTGGAATGGCCATCCCAGTCCCCAGACCTGAATATCATTGAGAATCTGTGGGATGATTTGAAGCGGGCTGTCCATGCTCGGAAACCATCAAACCTAACTGAACTGGAGATGTTTTGTAAGGAGGAATGGTCCAAAATACCTTCATCCAGGATCCAGACACTCATTAGAGGCTATAGGAAGTGTCTAGAGGCTGTTATTTTAGCAAAAGGAGGCTCTATTAAATATTGCTGTGATTTTTCTATTGGGGTGCCCAAATTTATGCACCTGTCTAATTTTGTTTTGATGCATATTGCACATTTTCTGTTCATCCAATAAACCTCATTTCACTACTGAAATATTACTGTGTTCATCAGTTATTTGATAGATCAAAATGAAATTGCTGATCCAAACACCCAATTATTTATACATGGAAATCATGGAAATTGTCAGGGGTGCCCAAACTTTTTCATACGACTGTATTTTGTGAAGTGCACCAGTCCCTCCTGCAGCAAAGCACCCCCACAACATGATGCTGCCACCCCCGTGCTTCACGGTTGGGATGGTGTTCTTCGGCTTGCAAGCCCCTTTTTCCTCCAAACATAACGATGGTTATTATGGCCAAACAGTTCTATTTTTGTTTCCTCAGACCAGAGGACATTTCTCCAAAAAGTACAATCTTTGTTCCCATGTGCAGTTGCAAACCGTAGTCTGGCTTTTTTATGGCAGTTTTGGAGCAGTGGCTTCTTCCTTGCTGAGCGGCCTTTCAGATCATGTCGATATAGGACTCGTTTTACTGTGGATATAGATACTTTTTGTACCCGTTTCCTCCAGCATCTTCACAAGGTCCTTTGCTGTTGTTCTGGGATTGATTTGCACTTTTTGCACCAAAGTACGTTCATCTCTAGGAGACAGAATGCGTCTCCTTCCTGAGCGGTATGACGGCTGCGTGGTCCCATGGTATTTATACTTGCGTACTATTGTTTGTACAGATGAACGTGGTACCTTCAGGCGTTTGGAAATTTCTCCCAAGGATGAACCAGACTTGTGGAGGTCTACAATTTTTTTTCTGAAGTCTTGGCTGATTTCTTTTGCTTTTCCTATGATGTGAAGCAAAGAGTCACTGAGTTTGAAGGTAGGCCTTGAAATACATCACAGGTACACCTCCAATTGACTGAAATTATGTCAATTAGCCTATCAGAAGCTTCTAAAGCCATGACATCATTTTCTGGAACTTTCCAAGCTGTTTAAAGGCACAGTCAACTTAGTGTATGTAAACTTCTGACCCACTGGAACTGTGATACAGTGAATTATAAGTGAAATAATCTGTCTGTAAACAATTGTTGGAAAAATGACTTGTGTCATGCACAAAGTAGATGTCCTAACCGACTTGCCAAAACTATAGTTTGTTAACAACAAATTTGTGGAGTGGTTGAAAAACGTGTTTTGTATGTAAACTTCCGACTTCAACTGTATATACATAATATACATAATATGACATTTGTAATGTCTATTCTTTTGGAACTTCTGTGAGTGTAATGTTTACTGTTCATTTTTATTGTTTATTTCACTTACTTTGGCAATGTTAACATGTTTCCCATGCCAATAAATTGAATTGAATTTACAGAGAGACAGAGAAAGCAGAGAGAGAGAGAGACAGAGGGAGAGAGAGAGAGAGAGAGAGAGAGAGAGAGAGAGAGAGAGAGTGAGAGAGAGAGAGAGAGACTGAGAGAGAGAGACTGAGAGAGAGAGACTGAGAGAGAGAGACTGAGAGACTGAGAGACTGAGAGACTGAGAGACTGAGAGACTGACTGGCTGCTTGGCTAATAAATGCTATAGATGGAAGGAAAATAGTGTGGAAATCTACCAAAAAACAATTAGTCAATAACAAATTCAATCTCTTCTAAACAATTTCCTGGACAAAAGGTTTCACTGTAATAGTGAAGGTGTAAACTTGGCGGTAGAAAACCTAAAGAGTATATTTGACCACTCAGCTTCCCTATCAAACCTAAAAATTTCAAGCAGACAACCTAAGAAAATTACCAACAATGACAAATGGTTTGATGAAGAAAAACCTAAGAAAGAAATTGAGAAACCTGTCCAACCAACAACATAGAGACCCAGAAAACCTGAGCCTACTCCTTCACTATGGTGAATCACTAAAACACAGAAATACACTACGAAAAAAGAAGGAACATCATCAGAAATCAGCTCAATGTAATTGAAGAATTATTAAACACATGCAGAGATCATCCGTTGACCCACGTCTCACAAAGTAAGTAATAAATAATCTGCGATTTTGACTCATCAGACAAAGGACAAATTTCCACCGGTCTAATGTCCATTGTTTGTGTTTCTTGGCCCAAGCAAGTCTCTTCTTCTTATTGGTGTCCTTTAGTAGTGTTTTCTTTGCAGCATTTCACAATGAAGGCCTGATTCATGCAGTCTCCTCTGAACAGTTGCTGTTGAGATGTGTCTGTTACTTGAACTTGGTGAAGCACTTGTTTGGGCTGCAATCTGAGGTGCAGTTAATTGCTGATTTCTGAGGCTGGTAACTCGAATGAACTTATCCACTGCAGCAGAGGTAACTCTAGGTCTACCTTTCCTGTGGCGGGTCCTCATGAGACCCAGTTTCATCATAGTGCTTGATTGTTTTTGAGACTTATCCAGATTGACAGACCTTCATGTCTTAAAGTAATGATGGACTGTTGTTTCTCTTTGCTTATTTGAGCTGTTCTTGCCATAATATGGACTTGGTCTTTTACCAAATAGGGCTATCTTCTGTATACCACCCCTACCTTGTCACAACACAACTGATTGGCTCAAACGCATTAAGAAAGAAAGAAATTCCACAAATTAACTTTTAACAAGGCACACCTGTTAATTGAAATGCATTCCAGGTGACTACGTCAGGAAGCTGGTTTAGAGAATGCCAAGAGGGAAATAAATTCCTCAAATTCACTTTTAACATTACGTTCCAAGATGGCCGAGCAGTGCAGACGTTGTTTGTCATTCTCCCGTGTAAATTTTGTATTTTTCATCTTTTTTTGTATATATTTCAATATATTTTCAATCTCTTTTTCCATTTTTTAAATTAAATATACCTTCCTGCAACCCGCCTCACCCAATGTGATACGGATCCGCTATTTTTAGACCTTATAGCCAGAACCTCCATCAGAAGCTAGACATCAGAAGCTAACCAGCTAATTAGCTATTAGCTATTTAGTCATTGTTAGCCACTGCTAGCTGCCTTTACCTTTAGCACAGACACCAGCCGCTTTTAGCCTGGATAATACTCGCCAGCCTACCAGTCTGCATATCGGACTGTTTTTCTCCACTACAACACCGGATTCCTGCCATAAGCCCAGGACCATTACTCCAGATCATCACAGCTAGCCTTGATCCATCTCCCGGCCTGCTCAGTGGACCCTATGATCATTCGGCTACACAGCTGATGCCTCCCGGACCCTTCAATAACACGACTAGAATCCGCTACACCACTGGATTCCTGCCATAAGCTCTGGACCTTTGCATCAGATCATCGCTGCTATCTAGCTGCTACCAAGTGGCTAATGCCCTTGTCCCGAAGCTAGCACCAGTTAGCCGCGAGCCAGGCGCATCTCCCGGCTAGCAAACAAAATTACTCCAGCTACAATATCTCTTTTGCCAACTGACCTGGACCCTTTGTAGACACGGAGCCCCGCTGTTCCATCACGACTGGTCTGCCGACGCAATTCCATCCGTTGTGCAACCGGCCTTTGACGGACGTCGGAGCAGATGCTTCTACAAGACCCGGCCTGCTAACTTTTTTTTGAACGCCGTGTCTCCAGCTTGCTAGAGTAGTAACGACTACCTAGCGGCTTCTCTGTTTCATCTATTGCTGTTCACTGGACCCTATGATCACTTGGCTACATGCCTATGATCACTTGGCTACATGCAAGCTGATGCCTGCTGGACTGTTCATTAATCACGGTACTCCATTTTGTTTATTTTGTTTATCTGTCGGCCCCAGCCTCGAACTCAGGCCCTGTGTGTAGTTAACTGACCCTCCCTGCCCATTCTTCGCCATTTTACATGTTGTTGCTGTCTTAGCTGATTAGCTGTTGTTGTCTTACCCGTTGTTGTCTTAGCTAGCTCTCCCAATCAACACCTGTGATTGCTTTATGCCTCGCTTTATGTCTCTCTCTAATGTCAATATGCCTTGTATACTGTTGTTTAGATAGTTATTATTGTTTTATTTTACTGCAGAGCCCCTAGTCCCACTCAACATGCCTCAGATACCTATTTTGTCCCACCTCCCACACATGCGGTGACCTCACTCGGCATAACTAGTGCCTCCAGAGATGCAACCTCTCTTATTGTCACTCAATACCCCTGTCTGTACATTATGCCCTGAATCGATCCTATCATGCCCAGAAATCTGCTCCTTTTATTCTCTGTCCCCAACGCAGTAGACGACCAGTTTTGATAGCCTTTAGCCGTACCCTCATCCTACTCCTCCTCTGTTCTTCAGGTGATGTAGAGGTTAACCCAGGCCCTGCGTGTCCCCAGGCGCTCTCATTTGTTGACTTCTGTAACCGTAAAAGCCTAGCTTTCATGCATGTTACCATCAGAAGCCTCCTCCTTAAGTTTGTTTTACTCACTGCTTTAGCACACTCCGCCAACCCAGATGTCCTTGCCGTGTCTGAATCCTGGCTTAGGAAGGCCACCAAAAATTCTGAGATTTCCATCCCCAACTACAACATTTTCCGTTAAGATAGAACTGCCAAAGGGGGAGGAGTTGCAATCTACTACAGAGATAGCCTGCAAAGTTCTGTCATATTTTCCAGGTCTATGCCCAAACAGTTCGAGCTTCATATTTTTTAAATTAATCTCTCCAGAAATAAGTCTCTCACTGCTGCCGCCTGTTATAGACCCACCAGGTACAACCCTAAATCCGTAAACATGGGCACCCTCATAGATATTATCCTGACCAACTTGCCCTCCAAATACACCTCTGCTGTTTTCAATCAGGATCTCAGCGATCATTGCCTCATTGCCTGCATCTGTAATGGGTCAGCGGTCAAACAACCTCCACTCATCACTGTCAAACGCTCCCTGAAACATTTTAGCGACCAGGCCTTTCTAATCAACCTGGCCCAGGTATCCTGGAAGGATATTGACCTCATCCCGTCAGTAGAGGACGCCTGGTCATTCTTTAAAAGTAATTTCCTCACCATCTTAAATAAGCATACCCCTTTCAAAAAATGTAGACCTAAGAACAGATATAGCCCTTGGTTCACTCCAGACCTGACTGCCCTCGACCAGCACAAAAACATCCTGTGGCGGACTGCACTAGCATTGAATAGTCCCCGTGATATGCAACTTTTCAGGGAAGTCAGGAACCAATTCACACAGTCAAATAGGAAAGCAAAGGCTAGCTTTTTCTAACAGAAATTTGCATCCTGTAGCTCTAACTCAAAAAAGTTCTGGGACTCTTTAAAGTCCATGGAGAATAAGAGCACCACCTCCCAGCTGCCCATTGCACTGAGGCTTGGAAACACTGTTACCACCGATAAATCTACGATAATCGAGAATTTCAATAAGCATTTCTCTACGGCTGGCCATGCTTTCCTCCTGGCTACCCCAACCCCGGCCAACAGCTTCGCACACAATGCAGCTACTTGCCCAAGCCTCGCCAGCTTCTCCTTCACCCAAATCCAGATAGCATATGTTTTGAAAGAGCTGCAAAACCTGGACCGGTACAAATCAGCTGGGCTAGACAATCTGGACCCTCTCTTTCTAAAATTATCCGCTCCCATTGTTGCAACCCCTATTACCAGTCTGTTCAACCTCTCTTTCGTATCGTCTGAGATCCCTAAAGATTGGAAAGCTGCCGCGGTCATCCCCTCTTCAAAGGGGGTGACACTCTAGACCCAAACTGTTATAGACCTATATCCATCCTGCCCTTCCTTTCTAAAGTCTTCAAAAACCAAGTTAACAAACAGATCACTGACCATTTCGAATCTTCTCCGCTGTGCAATCTGGTTTCCGAGCTGGTCATGGGTGCACCTCAGCCACGCTCAAGGTACTAAACGATATCATAACTGCCATCGATAAAAGACAACACTGTGCAGCCGTCTTCATCGACCTGGTCAAGGCTTTCGACTCTGTCAATCACCATATTCTTATCGACAGACTCAACAGCCTTGGTTTTTCAAATAACTGCCTGGCATGGTTCACTAACTACTTTGCAGACAGAGTTCAGTGTGTCAAATCGGAGGGCCTGTTGTCCGGACCTCTGGAAATCTCTATGAAGGTGCCACAGGGTTCAATTCTCGGGCTGACTCTTTTCTCTATATATATCAACGATGTCACTCTTGCTGCGGGTGATTCCCTGATCCACCTCTACGCAGACGACACCATTCTGTATACTTCTGGCCCTTCTTTGGACACTGTGTTAACAGACCTCCAAATGAGCTTCAATGCCATACAACACTCCTTCCGTGACCTCCAATTGCCCTTAAATGCTAGTAAAACTAAATGCATGCTTTTCAACCGATCGCTGCCCGCACCTGCCCGCCCGTCCAGCATCACTACTCTAGACGGTTCGGACTTAGAATATGTGGACAACTACAAATAGCTAGGTGTCTGGTTAGACTGTAAACTCCCCTTCTCATATTAAACATCTCCAATCCAAAATTAAATCTAGAATTGGCTTCCTATTTCGCAACTAAGCCTCCTTCACTCATGCTGCCAAACATACCCTTGTAAAACTGACTATCCTACCGATCCTTGACTTCGGCGATGACATTTACAAGATAGCCACCAACACTCTACCTAGCAAACTGGATGCAGTCTTTCACAGTGCCATCCGTTTTGTCACCAAAGCCCTATATGCCACCCACAACTGCGACCTGTATGCTCTCGTTGGCTGGCCCTTGTTACATATTCGTCACCAGACCCACTGACTCCAGGTCATCTATAAGTCTTTGCTAGGTAAAGCTCAGCCTTATCTCAGCTCACTGGTCACCATAACAACACCCACCCATAGCACGCACTCCAGCAGGTTAATCTCACTGGTCATCCCCAAAGCCAACACCTCCTTTGGCCGCCTTTCCTTCCAGTTCTCTGCTGCCACGATTTGCAAAAACGATTTTGAAAAAATTGCTGAAGTTGGAGACTTATATCTCCCTCGCTAACTTTAAGAGCAGCTTACCGATCGCTGCAGCTGTACACAGCCCATCTGTAAATAGCCCATCCAATCTACCTACCTCATCCCCATATTGTTTTTATTTACTTTTTTGCTCTTTTGCACATCAGTATTTCTACTTGCACATCATCATCTGCTCATCTATCACTTCAGTGTTAATTTTCTAAATTGTAATTACTTCACTACTTTCACCTATTTAATGCCTTTCCTCCTCACGCCTTTTGCACACACTGTATATAGACTTTTTTTGTTGTGTTGTTGACTGTACGTTTGTTTATTCCATGTGTAACTCTTTGTTGTTGTTGTGTCGCACTGCTTTGCTTTATCTTGGCCAGGTCACAGTTGTAAATGAGATGTATGAGATGTATGAAATGTATGCATTCACTACTGTAAGTCACTCTGGATAAGAGCGTCTGCACACCTGGTAATTGAAATGCATTCCAGGTCACTACCTCATGACTCTGGTTGCATCGCACCAACAGAGATAAACACCTCTCTGGGAAGAGAAAGGGCGGGGGTGTCTGCTTTATGATTAACAACTCATGGTGTAATCATAACAACATACAGGAACTCAAGTCCTTCTGCTCAACCGACCTAGAATTACTTACAATCAATTGCTGGCCATTTTCCTACCAAGAGAATTCTCGTCAGTTATAGTCACAGCTGTGTACATTCCCATTCAAGCAAACACCAAGATGGCCATCAAGGAACTTCACTGGACTATATGCAAACTGGAAACCGTATATCCTGAGGCTGCATTTATTGTAGCTGGGGATTTTAACAAAGCAAATTTGTGAACAAGGCTACCTAAATTCCACCAGCATATTGATTCCACTACGCGCATGGGCAAGACCCTAGACCACTGCTACTCTAACTTCCGCGATGCATACAAAGCCCTCCCCCGTCCTCCCTTCGGCAAATCCGATCACAACGCCATCTTGCTCCTACCTTCCTATAGGCAGAAACTCAAACAGGATGTACCAGTGACGAGAGCCACGCTTCAAGATTGTTTTGATCACGCAGACTGGAATATGTTCCAGCCAGCCTATGAGAACAACATCGACCTATACGCTGACTCGGTAAGTGCGTTCATCAAGAAGTGCATTGGAGATGTTGTTCCCACTGTGACTATTAAAACCTACCCAGAACCAGAAACCGTGGATGGATGGCAGGATTTACACAAAACTGAAAGCGAGAACCACCGCATTTAACCATGAAAAGAGGTCTGGAAATATGACTGAATAAAAACAGTGTAGTTATTCCCTCCGCAAGGCAATCAAACAAGCGAAATGCCAGTACAGGGACAAGGTGGAGTCACAATTCAACGGCTAAGACACAAGACGGACGTGGCAGGGTCTAGAGGAAATCACAGACCACAAAAAGAAAACCAGTCACGTCACAGACACCAACGTCATGCTTCCAGACAAACTAAACACCTTCTTTGCCCGCTTTGAGGATAACACACTGCCACCGTCACGGCCCGCTAACAAGGACTGAGCCCCCCCCCTCTCCTTCTCCGTGGTTGACGTGAGTAAAACGTTTAAAAGTGTTAACCCTCACAAAGCTGCTGGCCCAGACGGCATCCCTAGCCGCGTCCTCAGATCATGCGCAGACCAGCTGGCTGGTGTGTTTACAGACATATTCAATCACTCCCTATCCCAGTCTGTTTTCCCCACATGCTTCAAGATGGCTACCATTGTTCTTGTACCCAAGAAGGCAAAGATAACTGAACTAAATGACTACCGCCCCGTAGCACTTACTTCTGTCATCGTGAAGTGCTTTGAGAGACTGGTCAAGGATCATGTCACCTCCACCCTACCTGCCACCCTAGACCCACTTCAGTTTGTATACCCAACAGGTCCATGGACGACGCAATCGCCATCACGCTGTACACTGCCCTATCCCATCTGGACAAGAGGAATACCTATGTAAGAATGCTGTTCATTGACTACAGCTCAGCATTTAACACCATAGTACCCTTCAAGCTCATCATCAAGCTGGAGGCCAAGGGTCTCAACCCTGCACTGTGCAATTGGGTCCTGGACTTTCTGACGGGTCGCCCCCAGGTGGTGAAGGTAAGAAACAACATCTCCATTTCGCTGACCCTCAACACTGGAGCCCCACAAAGGTGTGTGCTCAGCCCCCTCCTATATTCCCTGTACACCCACGACAGTGTGGCCATACACGCCTCCAACTCAATCATCAAGTTTGCAGATGACACAACAGTAGTGGGCTTGATTACCAACAACGACGAGACAGCCTACAGGGAGGAGGTGAGGGCACTCGGAGTGTGGCGTCAGGAAAACAATCTCTCACTCAACGTCAACAAAACATAGGAGATGATCGTGGACTTCAGGAAACAGCAGAGGGAGCATCCCCCTATCTACATTGACGGGACAGTAGTGGAGAAGGTGGAAAGATTTCAATTCCTCTGCGTACACATCACAGATAAACTGAAATGGTCCACCCACACAGACAGTGTTGTGAAGAAGGCGCAAAAACGCCTCTTCAACCTCAGTAGGCTGAAGAAATTTAGCTTGTCACCCAACATTTAAATTGATTTGATAGAATGCCAAGAAAAAGTTTAAAGCTGTCATCAAAGCAAAGGGTGGCTATTTTGAAGAATCTCAATATAAAATAAATGTAGATTTGTTCAACACTTTTTTGGTTACTACATGATTCCATATGTGTTATTTCATAGTTTTGATGTCTTCACTATTATTCTACAATGTAGAAAATAGTAAAAATAAAGAAAATCCCTTGAATGACTAGGTGTGTCAAAACTTTTGACTTGCACTTTATATGTCAACGACATGGCGAGGAAAGTCTGAAGCACCCGGCCTCACCCAACTAGAATCTGAAGTCTAATTTCTACTGTTTGCTGATGATCTGGTGCTTCTGTCCCCAACCAAGGAGGGCCTACAGCAGCACCTAGATCTTCTGCACAGATTCTGTCAGACCTGGGCCCTGACAGACCTGGGCCCTGACAGACCTGGGTCCTGACAGACCTGGGCCCTGACAGTAAATCTCAGTAAGACAAAAATACTGGTGTTCCAAAAAAGGTCCAGTCGCCAGGACCACGAATACAAATTCCATCTAGACCCCGTTGCCCTGGAGCACACAAAAACTATACATACCTCGGCCTAAGCATCAACGCCACAGGTAACGTCCACAAAGCTGTGAACGATCTGAGAGACAAGGCAAGAAGGACATTCTATGCCAACAAAACATAAAATTCGACATACCAATTAGGATCTGGCTAAAAATACTTGAATCAGTTATAGAACCCATTGCCCTTTATGGTTGTGAGGTCTGGGGTCCGCTCACCAACCAAGAATTCACAAAATGGACAAACACAGAATTCTGCAAAAATATCCTCTGTGTACAACGTTAAACACCAAATAATGCATGCAGAGCAGAATTAGGCCGATACCCGCTAATGATTAAAATCCAGAAAAGAGACGTTAATTCTACAACCACCTAAAAGGAAGCGATTCCCAAACCTTCCATACCAAAGCCATCACCTACAGAGAGATGAACCTGGAGAAGAGTCCCCTAAGCAAGCTGGTCCTGGGGCTCTGTTCACAAACACAAACAGACCCCACAGAGCCCCAGGACAGCAACACAATTAGACCCAACCAAATCATGAGAAAACAAAAAGACAATTACTTGACACATGGAAAGAATTAACAAAAAAACAGAACTGTTGTAAGTGTAATGTTTACTATACATTTTTGTATGTTTATTTCACTTTTATTTATTATCTTGCTTTGACAATGTAAACATATGTTTCCCATGCCAATAAAGCCCTTTAATTGAACATGTAAAGTAGAGAGAGTGAGAGACAGAGACACACACACAGAGAGAGAGAGAGAGAGAGAGAGAGAGAGAGAGAGAGCGAAAGAGAGAGAGAGAGAGAGAGAAGAGAGAGAGAGAGAGAGAGAGAGAGTAGAGAGAAGAGAGAGAGAAGAGAGAGAGAGAGATAGAGAGAGAGAGAGAGAGAGTGAAGAGAGAGATAGATATATAGGAAGAGAGAGATCCTATGGGATAGACAGATATCGTATATCTAGTTATATATAATGATATACAGATATGGAATATAGAAGCTAGACAGAGAGCATATGGGAGAGACAGAGATACATATACAACCCCAGAACCAAACACAGAGAGAGTAGATACCAGGAGGGGAGAGACAGAGAGCGATATATATATGTAATCTATATAATATATATATAGATATACATATAGTG
>NW_021822691.1:57111-69611 GCF_901001165.1 Salmo trutta
AGGAGGAGAGAGAGAGAGAGAGGAGAGAGAGAGGGAGGGAGAGAGAGAGAGCAGAGAGAGAGAGAGAGAGGGGAGAGAGGCGGAGAGAGAGAGAGAGACAGAGAGAGAGAGAGAGGAGAGAGGGAGAAGGGGGAGAGAGAGAGAGAGGGTTTGGGGGAGGGGGTGGTGGGGAATTACAGGCGCACGGTCAGCCCTGACATCTATGCACTTTGACGTAACCATTTGCATTTGATTCAGACAAAAACATACATATATATAGTGTTTTTAAGCCCATTCAGAAATGATGTTCTACATGCCAGTTAGAGGGTTCTATGATGTTCTATATGCCAGTTAGAGGGTTCTATGATGTTCTATATGCCAGTTAGAGGGTTCTATGATGTTCTATATGCCAGTTAGAGGGTTCTATGATGTTCTATATGACAGTTAGAGGGTTCTATGACGTTCTACATGCCAGTTAGAGGGTTCTATGATGTTCTATATGCCAGTTAGAGGGTTCTATGATGTTCTATGATGCCAGTTAGAGGGTTCTATGACGTTCTATATGCCAGTTAGAGGGTTCTATGACCGAGCCGTTAGCAGCCGGGCTCCTCGCCACGGTGCCCTTCATATAGGCTGCAGTAACGGCCTGTATCCGGTAACCGTATAACTCAACGAGAATAGGCTACATCACGGAATAGGGACAGATCAGAAAAATATTGTAACGAAAGGGACAACAACAACAAAACAAAACAAAAAAAATACATTAAACGTTAACGTTATAGAGACAGAAGGACAGAAGCGGGCGTTGCGTGGCCAGCCTCCTCTCCTCGCTCTACTACCGTGGTGTTATTGATGCACCCGCTGAAGGTGAAACGACAGAAATAGCATTCCGTTAGCTACAGGGCTGGAGTCAGTGGAGAGGTGGAGAGACGGAGAGATGGAGGAATGGAGGAATGCAATAGATAGACGGAGGGAGGGAGGAAATTAAACCGTGGTACCGGTGGTCCATCTATTCTTCGGGGGATTCTAGCATCAGTCATGTTTTTTTTTCCGGGGGAGCTGACGCCTGGTGCTACTAGATATGAAACATGAATAGAGGCCACATCACGAAGAGACATTTAAAACCTTATTATTGACGTTATGCTATTAGTCTCCATCGTCCTTTTATTAGCACCGTTTGTAGAAGGTTATACGTAGGTGTAGGCTTTTATTATAAGATTATTATAAGGTTACTAGGAGTCTCAGTCAGACCAGGGCACACGTTTCCATCACACAGTGCCTGTCATGAAGGATGCTATCAGCCGGTTCATAAGGCAACTGTTGAACACATCTTGATCCATAACATGTCTAATGTATTTAAAACCTACAGGCTATACTTTACGCTTCAGTCTCTTTGGTTGTAGTTTATAAGTGGAGAGGAGAGAGTGGGAGGAGAGGGGAGGAGAGGGGGAGGAGTGGAGAGGAGAGAGTGGGAGGAGAGGGGAGGAGAGGGGGAGGAGAGGAGAGGAAAGCGGGAGGAAAGGAGAAGGGGAGGAGTGGAGAGGTGGAGGAGAGGAGAGGGGAGGAGAGGGGGAGGAGAGGGGGAGGAGAGGGAGAGGAGGAGAGGGGGAGGAGTGGAGAGGAGGAGAGGGGGAGGAGTGGAGAGGCAAGGCGAGGGGGAGGAGTGGAGGGGGGAGTGGAGAGGGGTGAGTGGAGAGGGGTGAGTGGAGAGGGGGAGGAGAGGAGGAGAGGGGGAGGAGTGGAGACGTGGAGAGGGGGAGGAGTGGAGAGGAGAGGGAGAGGAATAGAGAGGAGGAGAGGGGGAGGAGTGGAGAGGCAAGGCGAGGGGGAGGAGTGGAGAGGAGAGGAGAGGAGTGGAGAGGAGGAGAGGGGGTGGAGAGGAGAGGGAGAGGGAGAGGACTGGAGAGGAGAGGAGGACTGCGGTCAGGCAGATCTGAACCGATTAGGGAGATACCGGAGCCCTGATGAGACAGACTGGAAATTAATTAAGTTGCTCACGATGGAATGCTGAATGGACACACACACACACAACGTGGACTGAGACGTTGCTAGTGTCTTACAGGGTTATAACCTAAACGTCAGTGTTTAAAACTTAAAGATTAGGCATTTAGATTAGCCAATAAACAGAGGCGTTTAAAATGCAATATTAAACATGATAGTCAGGTTTTTCTAGTTTCCAACCAGGAGAACACCTGTATCTCCTTTGTGTTCAGGTTTGAAACACAAGTGTTTACTTCCCCATCGTCCTGTTTAGAGTGTATCCATTAGAAATTGATGTGACTTTCCATTGCTTTTATTCAGAGTTAGGATTGTCTGTCACCTTAGCAACATTTATTCAGAGTTAGGATTGTCTGTCACCTTAGCAACATTTATTCAGAGTTAGGATTGTCTGTCACCTTAGCAACATTTATTCAGAGTTAGGATTGTCTGTCACCGTAGCAACATTTATTCAGAGTTAGGATTGTCTGTCACCTTAGCAACATTTATTCAGAGTTAGGATTGTCTGTCACCTTAGCAACATTTATTCAGAGTTAGGATTGTCTGTCACCTTAGCAACATTTATTCAGAGTTAGGATTGTCTGTCACCGTAGCAACATTTATTCAGAGTTAGGATTGTCTGTCACCGTAGCAACATTTATTCAGAGTTAGGATTGTCTGTCACCTTAGCAACATTTATTCAGAGTTAGGATTGTCTGTCACCGTAGCAACATTTATTCAGAGTTAGGATTGTCTTTTTACCTTAACTAACATTTCAATTGAACAGAACATTTGATTCAAGAAATATTTTCAACCGCATTGGTTTCCGTTCAAATTAGTGACAGATTTTCCTGTGAATATTCTAAAGCCTTTTCCACACCAGAGATATGTTTCTATCAAATTGAAAAGTTATGCATGACGATGATATTACACATAAAAATACATTTCCATGTACCGAATAAACAAAACCATCAAGATACAAGTTAAATGGTTTCTATCGCATTTTTCAACTCTACTGAAAATGTTGCGTTATATTAGCAAATGTCCCCACTCTGGTATCAGCCTACAGCTGGATTAAACAGTACAGTGCAGCAGTGGCGGTCAGTGCCGTTTAAGATGAGGGAGGACATGTCACGCCCTGACCTTAGAGAGCCGTGTTATTTCTCTATGTGGTTAGGTCAGGTTGTGGGATGGGCATTCTATGTTTTCTATTTCTATGTTTTGAGCCGAGTATGGTTCCTAATCAGAGGCAGCTGTCTATCGTTGTCTCTGATTGGGAACCATACTTAGGCAGCCTTTTCCCCCAGTGTTTTGTGGGTAGTTGTTCTCTTGTTCTGTACCTGACGGAACTGTTGGCTTTTTGTTTTGGTATTGTTGTTCGACACTTCCCACGCTGCGCTTTGGTCCACTCCGTCCGACGAATGCCGTTACAGGACAATTATTGATTTTACATGATCATGGCCTTATTTCTACTACAGAATACTGGATGGCTGTCATTCATATTCACCCAGTTCAATGTAACAGTGATGGGTTTAGGATACTGTCCTTCACCCAGTTCAATGTAACAGTGATGGGTTTAGGATACTGTCATTCATATTCACCCAGTTCAATGTAACAGTGATGGTTTAGGATACTGTCCTTCACCCAGTTCAATGTAACAGTGATGGGTTTAGGTTACTGTCCTTCACCCAGTTCAATGTAACAGTGATGGGTTTAGGATACTGTCCTTCACCCAGTTCAATGTAACAGTGATGGGTTTAGGATACTGTCCTTCACCCAGTTCAATGTAACAGTGATGGGTTTACTATACTGTCATTCATATTCACCCAGTTCAATGTAACAGTGATGGGTTTAGGTTACTGTCCTCCATATTCACCCAGTTCAATGTAACAGTGATGGGTTTAGGATACTGTCCTTCACCCAGTTCAATGTAACAGTGATGGGTTTAGGATACTGTCCTTCATATTCACCCAGTTCAATGTAACAGTGATGGGTTTAGGATACTGTCCTTCACCCAGTTCAATGTAACAGTGATGGGTTTAGGTTACTGTCCTTCACCCAGTTCAATGTAACAGCGATGGGTTTAGGATACTGTCCTTCACCCAGTTCAATGTAACAGTGATGGGTTTAGGATACTGTCATTCATATTCACCCAGTTCAATGTAACAGTAATAGGTTTAGGCTTCTACGTGATACTCTAATGATCCCTATAGCCATCATGAGGTTGCTACAACCCAGCCTATGAATGGAAGATTACAATGTAGATCCACACAGGTCGAGAGACATTTCTTGAGGTGACAGACAGTGACACATGGACAGAGAGTGACATGGACAGAAAGTGACAGATTCAATACCGCCTTGCACACTCTGGCCTGCATCTAGCTGATCCAGGGTGTAATCATTAGTCCAACAGTTACAAACGAGAGTTTCTATTGGACAAATTCAGGTATTTTTAACCCTTTTTGTTCAATTTTCTTCCGTTTTAAAAAACGCTTTTCAAAAGAATCGGCAGAATGAATACATCCATGATCACACGTAAAACACAGTTCACTTTCATAGCAGCCACGTTGTATTCCTTCTCGCATCTATGCACTCTCCTCCTCTCACCTTTTCCCTTCACTTGTGGACTTCAATGAACAATACGTCAGCTGTATGTGACCAGGCGAAAAAACCTTTCCAAGCCAATCCATATCATAACCGCTACACACAGCCTACATCGTTGTCACCATATTAGCTAAAGTAACTTCATAGTCAATATAGCTAATAGAACTAACGCATTAGTAAACCCGCTACAATCATGCAGTACAGTGTACAGTCAGCAAACAGTTTAGCAGTTACACCGGCGGGCCCCCAGTAAATAAATTAATAAAACCAAAAGCTCACCTTGACTTGGAAGAGTTCCAGTGTTGTGTTGGATAGTCATAGCCAGTTAGCTAACATAGCATCCCTCTGTTTGAGCAGGCTAAACAAGCTAGCGGCATTTGCTCGCTAATTAAGTGAAACTGAAAGCAACATTTTTTTTATGAAATCTCTCTCTCCCTCTATCTCTCACTTGCTTCTCCTTCATTTTGGAAGAAATTAATTTGTTCAAAACTGTTCAACTATTGTCTTTCTCTCTTTGAGTCAACTACTCACCACATTTTATGCATTGCAGTGCTAGCTAGCTGTAGCTTATGCTTTCAGTACTACATTTGATCCTTTGATCATGCTGCAAGAGCTCTGATAGGTTGGAGGATGTCCTCTGAAATTACTGTTTAAGTCTATGGAAGGGGGTGAGAACCATGAGCCTCCTAGGTTTTGTATTTAAGTCAATGTACCCAGAGGAGGATGGAAGCTAGCTGTCCTCCGGCTACACCATAGTGCTACCCTACAGAGTGCTGTTGAGGCTACTGTAGACCTTCACTGCAAAACAGTGTGTTTTAATCAATTATTTGTTGACGTGCATATATTTAGTATAGTTTTATGTAAAGATTACAATTTTTAAAATGTTTTACAATTTGTTATTTTTTATGAAATTCACTGAAGAGGATGGTCCTCCCCTTCCTCCTCTGAGGAGCCTCTACTGATCAGTGCAGGTATAGCCTACATCATGACATTATCATGGACACAAGATCGAGATCATTCGGATTTTGTCAAACAGCAGCCAAGCATCGATCATCATGTTATCAGAATAAGACCTTTGATATGTATTGGAAAGGAGCATCAGTGTCACGTCCTGACCAGTAAAAGGGGTTATTTGTTATTGTAGTTTGGTCAGGACGTGGCGTGTTTGTTTAGTGTGTTTCGGGGTTTTTTGATTTATGTTCTTGTTTTCTATTTCTATGTTAGTTTTGGGAACGACCTCAAATTAGAAGCAGCTGGTTGTGGTTGCTTCTAATTGGAGGCCATATTTAAGTGGGTTTATTTTCTCTTGTGTTTTGTGGGTGGTTGTTCCATGTATGGTCAGAGTACCTTACAGGACTGGTTTTTCCGTCGTCGTTCTTTTTTGTTCATTTCTTTAATAAATCAAGAAGATGATTCACATCCCTGCTGCAGTTTGGTCCGATCATTATGACGTTTGTGACAATCACCGTGCACTTTCACCACCCTGTGAAGTTCGTCATTATTTATTTCATCTGTAGCCTAATAAACTGCATGCTTCAAGCCGAGTCGTAGTGGGAGAACCACACACCTTGTTATCGCGTGGTTCCAAGTTTACTTCCGATAGGATGGTTATTATATCAATATCTGCACATAAAAAGTGTCAACCTCCATTTCTCGCATAACTCATTTTTACAGACACAAAAATATCCCACCTTGTCCAGCTGTATTTTGTTTTGTTGACATTTGTTACGTTTACCAACAAAATGTATTGTTTCAGACCACAACATCGAGGATATTTCAGCCATATGTAAAGAAAGGTCTAATATGTGATTGTAAGGGTTTACAACCATATCTCTGTCACTAACAACCAACACAATCATGGGTGGGTAATCTCTCACATTCCCTCGAAATGCATGCTGGGAAATATGAAAATATGTCTCTACATCCTATTGTGTTAAAACAACACCCCTAGTGTTTACTGTTTAAAACTAAATGCTGAATAAATGTGTTCATGTGTTTAAAAAGTGTTACAGTCGAATTAACATATTCTGTTGTTTACAATCTAAACACATTTTCATTGAAATTCTAAATGCTTTGACGCATTTAAAAAGTGTTCCAGAAAAGTGTTCAGTGGCTGTAATCACACTTGGTTTTACAGCAGAAGCCTGAGGCCATTTTATTGCCATTTTATTGCCGTTCATCTCACACACACACGCAGACACACGCACGCACGCACGCGGCGCAGCGGTCTAAGGCACTGCATATCAGTGCTAGAGACGTCACTACAGACCCTGGTTCGATCCTGGGCTGTATCACAACTAGCCGTGATTGGGGAGTCCCATAGGGCGGTGCACAATTGGCCCAGCATCGTCCGGGTTAGGGTTTGGCCGGGGTAGGCCTTCATTGTAAATAACAATTTGTTCTTAACTAACTTACCTAGTTAATAAATAAAAGTTAACAGAAATATATATTTTTAAACACAGGCGCACACACGCCGTTAGAGTGGATTGTGAGTTGGTCCATGCGTGCCCCGGGTTATTGTCACGCTCTCTTCTCCAAGGGACAGGGCAGGGCCAGTTCCAAGCAGAATAAGGAATACTTTTTTTGGGGGGGGGGGGGGGGGGGGGACGACTCAGTCAGGGTCTCAATACTATTGAGAGTTAGAATAGGAGAATACACCAGGGGCAAGTTTGACATTTGGATGTGCATCAACAGTTTTTCTCTTGTTTTGTCAGCCACTGACAGGGGGGCGGGGCTAGAGTCTCTTCACGCCGTCCTCTTGCGGGGACATGGAGACAGCTAGGAATATCCCTCCCTCTCTGTAACGGCTTTTGGTGGTTCGTGGATGTGTCATTCTGGTGATGCTCGCCTTGACCGACGTAGCTAGTTCATTAGCTAAGCTAGCCACTGTAGCTGGCCAGTAACTCCTCCAGTATGTGTTGATGTGATGTAGCTAGTTCGTTAGCTAAGCTAGCCACTGTAGCTAGCCACTAACTCCTCCAGTATGTGTTGATGTGACGTAGCTAGTTTGTTAGCTAAGCTAGTGTAACAGATGTTAATCGTACTCTCCTTGTGTTGTGTTTTGTCCAAATAAATCACCCCAGTCAGTGGTCCCAGTTGAGCATTATTTATTTATGTTGTTAAATAGGAAACAGCATGTTAGTTGTGCAGGGCTTAATGGTACTGATGGCAAAATCTGTAGCATGAAGACAACTGTGTTAGCAGTGGGCTTATGTGACCATTACAACGGTGTATGCTAGCTAACACACTTATTTACAGCAATCATATGCCAAAGCACATCCCAGAAAGCCCCTCAATCCCTAACAGGTACCATATACCCACACATGTAGAAATCAGTAATGTACAGCAAACTTGTACACATTATAAAATATAAAATAGCAAACAGTATTCAGAATGTGACCTACCCCTTGCATTACATTTTCATACTGGGAAGACCTGACGTTCGCGATCTCCCCTATCTGCAAGCGGGGCCAATCACAACACGCCTTATTGTCATCAGAGTTGAAACAACCAATAAGAATGCTTGAACATTGAATACACCTTTCTTTAGAGGCAAGTGGAAACATAACCAATCCTGTTACACTAGCCACTGTAGCTAGCTCGTAAGCTAAGCTAGCCACTGTAGCTGGCCAGTAACTCCTCCAGTATGTATTGATGTGACGTAGCTAGTTCGTTAGCTAAGCTAGCCACTCTAGCTGGCCAGTAACTCCTCCAGTATGTATTGATGTGACGTAGCTAGTTCGTTAGCTAAGCTAGCCACTCTAGCTGGCCAGTAACTCCTCCAGTATGTATTGATGTGACGTAGCTAGTTCGTTAGCTAAGCTAGCCACTCTAGCTGGCCAGTAACTCCTCCAGTATGTGTTGATGTGACGTAGCTAGTTCGTTAGCTAAGCTAGCCACTCTAGCTGGCCAGTAACTCCTCCAGTATGTATTGATGTGACGTAGCTAGTTCGTTAGCTAAGCTAGCCACTCTAGCTGGCCAGTAACTCCTCCAGTATGTGTTGATGTGACGTAGCTAGTTCGTTAGCTAAGCTAGCCACTCTAGCTGGCCAGTAACTCCTCCAGTATGTGTTGATGTCATTTCGGTAAGAAACGGCACTTCTGTAGCCAAAATATGTTATTACAAAAAATGTAAAATCTTTATAAGCATTAAATTATCTAGTATGATGGCACCTTTCTGCGTTGTGTTGTGGTGAAGTGTAGGTGGAAGAGAAGGGAAAACTCTGGGCACAATTCTGCCGGTTGTCTCTCTTTAAACGACTGCATTGAATGCAAGGCAAACGTTAATGCTGCCGTTTGGTTTCTCATACACAAGTATATTTACCTCTCCTCGTACATTAACACATACCTCTCCTCGTACATTAACACATACCTCTCCTCATACATTAACACATACCTCTCCTCGTACATTAACACATACCTCTCCTCATACATTAACACATACCTCTCCTCATACCTCTCCTCATACCTCTCCACATACCTCTCCTCATACCTCTCCTCATACCTCTCCTCATACATTAACACATACCTCTCCTCATACCTCTCCTCATAATAACACATACCTCTCCTCATACCTCTCCTCATACCTCTCCTCATAATAACACATACCTCTCCTCATACCTCTCCTCATACCTCTCCTCATACCTCTCCTCGTACATTAACACATACCTCTCCTCATACATAACACATACCTCTCCTCATACATTAACACATACCTCTCCTCATACATTAACACATACCTCTCCTCATACATTAACACATACCTCTCCTCATACCTCTCCTCATACATTAACACATACCTCTCCTCGTACATTAACACATACCTCTCCTCATAATAACACATACCTCTCCTCATACATTAACACATACCTCTCCTCATAATAACACATACCTCTCCTCATACATTAACACATACCTCTCCTCATAATAACACATACCTCTCCTCATACCTCTCCTCATACATTAACACATACCTCTCCTCATACCTCTCCTCATACCTCTCCTCATAATAACACATACCTCTCCTTATACCTCTCCTCATACCTCTCCTCATACCTCTCCTTGTACATAACACATACCTCTCCTCATACCTCTCCTCATACATTAACACATACCTCTCCTCATACCTCTCCTCATACCTCTCCTCATACCTCTCCTCATAATAACAAATACCTCTCCTCATACCTCTCCTCATACCTCTCCTCATACCTCTCCTCATAATAACAAATACATCTCCTCATACCTCTCCTCATACCTCTCCTCATACATTAACACATACCTCTCCTCATACCTCTCCTCATACATTAACACATACCTCTCCTCGTACATTAACACATACCTCTCCTCATACCTCTCCTCATACATTAACACATACCTCTCCTCGTACATTAACACATACCTCTCCTCATACCTCTCCTCATACCTCTCCTCATACATAACACATACCTCTCCTCATACCTCTCCTCATACCTCTCCTCGTACATTAACACATACCTCTCCTCATACATAACACATACCTCTCCTCATACCTCTCCTCATACCTCTCCTCGTACATTAACACATACCTCTCCTCATACATTAACACATACCTCTCCTCATAATAACACATACCTCTCCTCATACATTAACACATACCTCTCCTCGTACATTAACACATACCTCTCCTCATACCTCTCCTCATACATTAACACATACCTCTCCTCGTACATTAACACATACCTCTCCTCATACCTCTCCTCATACATTAACACATAACTCTCCTCATAATAACACATACCTCTCCTCATACCTCTCCTTGTACATAACACATACCTCTCCTCATACCTCTCCTCATACCTCTCCTCATACCTCTTTTTGTACATAACACATACCTCTCCTCATACCTCTCCTCATACCTCTCCTCATACCTCTCCTCATAATAACAAATACCTCTCCTCATACCTCTCCTCATACCTCTCCTCATACCTCTCCTCATAATAACAAATACCTCTCCTCATACCTCTCCTCATACCTCTCCTCATACATTAACATATACCTCTCCTCATACATTAACACATACCTCTCCTCATACCTCTCCTCATCAGGCTCTGAGCAAACTGAGGAGTAAAAACATGGCTCCCGTTGATGACATCACAACAACACAATTTAGAAAATAAATACAATAAAATAGTTGACTTTTGAAAGTAGTTTTAATACATCGGAAAATAATACATTCAAATACATATGAGGGATTTTTGGTGAAATACATCAAGTATATTTTTCAACAGTTACATTTGCAAGGCAAAACACCAATCTATAGATTTCTTACACACTCATATTATTTGATTTATTTGCCTCTCTCTAAAGTTGATTTAAGTACGATTTAAGCACGAAATCAACTTCCAAATGAGGCAGACTGCCCCAACTTAGATTGCTTGAGAAAATATTTTGGATAGCGTTGATACTAACAATATTTAAATGAGGAGCCCCCTATGCATTTCAATGGAAATAAAAAAAATTAAAAAAGTCCCATAGACTTACATAAGACATTTTCGAATACAACGCCTCTTACACCGTTTAAGCACTGGTGGAAAAACTAGTCAATTGTCCTACTTGAGTAAAAGTAAAGATACCTTAATAGAAAATGACTCAAGTAAAAGTGAAAGTCACCCATAAAAATACTACTTGAGTAATAGTCTGAAAGTATCTTGGTTTAAATGTACTTCAGTACAGTGGTCGAAAAAAAGTACTAACTTGTCAGTAAAAGTACAAAGTTGTAACGATCGTCTGACAGAGGGGACCAAGATGCAGCGTGGTGAGTGTTCATATTGAAGTTTTAATAATACGAAACACTTGAACTTAAGAAACAAACGAACGCCAACAGTTCTGTCAGGTGCAAACCACACAACAGAAACAACTACCCACAAAAACCCAAAGGAAAACAGGCTGCCTAAGTATGGCTCCCAATCAGCGACAACGAAGTACAGCTGTCCCTGATTGAGAGCCATACCAGGCCAAAACAAAGAAATACAAAAACATAGAAAAAAGGACATAGAATGCCCACCCTAGTCACACCCTGGCCTAACCTAAATAGAGAACAAAAACCTCTCTATGGCCAGGACGTGACAAAAGTAAAAGTAGTACTTTAAAGTATTTTGTACTTAGTTACTGTGGACCACTGTGTTTAAGACAGTGCTTCCCAACTGGTTTTCCCTCGGCATCCAAATTGAACCAGGTTGTGTCAGTCACTACCCAATATTCGCATCTCAAAATGTCTTTGCCGAAATGCAATCTGGGAAAAAAAATAATTATGCTATATTGACAATAAATGTAGCAGTTATATTAGACATGGGAACATTGTCATTAATTCCATATTGCTTATATTCTTGTTTTAGACCAAAAAAATCTGCAAAATAGCACTGCTAAAAGCTCAATATTGAAATAACTGCGATTGAAGAAAAATAGTTTTAGAGAATATATTATTAACAAATGTATATTTATCTTCATTTAAATTTCTTCACACTTTCTACCTGATATTAGTTGATTAAATTCAGCCTGGAGTATTTTTCAAATGTTGAGGGCCTTCCTCTGACACCGCCTGGTATAGAGGTCCTGGATGGCAGGAAGCTGGGCCCCAGTGATGTACTGGGCCTTCCTCTGACACCACCTGGTATAGAGGTCCTGGATGGCACAGAGCTCGGCCCCAGTGATGTACTGGGCCTTCCTCTGACACTGCCTGGTATAGAGGTCCTGGATGGCACAGAGCTCGGCCCCAGTGATGTACTGGGCCTTCCTCTGACACCGCCTGGTATAGAGGTCCTGGATGGCACAGAGCTCGGCCCCAGTGATGTACTGGGCTGTACCCAGTACCCACTACCCTCTGTAGCACCTTGCGGTCGGATGCCACTGGGCGGCCATGTTGTGCCTTTCTTCTAATGGCACATTTCCACTGAGGATTTACC